>NW_008795243.1:368446-376943 GCF_000699145.1 Aptenodytes forsteri | reverse complement strand
GGCTGCAGGGGAATCTCTGCTCCGGCGCCTGGAGCACCTCCTCCCCCTCCTTCTTCACTGACCTTCGTGTCTGCAGAATTGTTTCTCTCACATATTCTCACTCCTGTCTCCTGTCTGCTGTTGTGCAGCAGTTTTTTCCCCCTTCTTAAATGTGTTATCACAGAGGTGCTACCACTGTCGCTAATGGGTTCAGCCTTGGCCAGTGGTGGGTCCATCTTGGAGTTGGCTGGCACTGGCTCTATCAGACATGGGGGAAGCTTCTGGCATCTTCTCACAGAATCATAGGGTCATTTAAGTTGGAAAAGACCCTTAAGATCATCAAGTCCAACTGTTAACCTAACACTACCAAGTCCACCACTAAACCATGTCTATACGTCTTTTAAATACCTCCAGGGACGGTGACTCCATCACTTCCCTGGGCAGCCTGTTCCAGTGCTTTACAACCCTTTAGGTGAAGAAATTTTTCCTAATATCCAATCTGGTGCAACCTGAGGCCATTTCTTCTTGTCCTATCACTTGCTACTTGGGAGAAGAGACCGACACCCACCTCGTGACAACTTCCTTTCAGGTAGTTGTAGAGAATGATAAGGTCTCCCCTGAGCCTCCTTTTCTCCAGACTAAACCACTCCTGAAGCCCCCCCACTACCAAAACCTTGCCACATAAACCAAATTCAGTCAGGAAACAGTCTGTTGTTCCGTACAGGTTAATTGCACACAAACAGACACTTAGTACTGCTGAAAATCATCTTTGCCATACTATTTTTATTTTACTAGTTCTAGCTGAACATTTAAGATCAGATTACAAAAATGCTTGCATGCTCTAAAGCTATATCAAACCTTGTTGATACATGTTAGGAATCATAGCTTCATTTATCTTTTCAGAAATGCCAATTTGTTGACTCAAGTGTGGTATAGCATATGCTGCACTTCCAGAGGGATGAATTCCATTGTCTTGGGATTTTTGCATTTCTAGCTCAGAATGTTCTGTATATCTTTACTAGATACATAGCATTGGAAGATACATTTTTAAAAATCATCAAGGGTTTCTGTGATAGTTCCTCCATATTTATTCTGTATAAGTTTACTTAATAAGAAGTAAGCTTTGTTTGTGATATGTTTCTGTATAATATTTGTAATGTAAGTGATTCAGCACCCCAAAATTATTTGTCATATAACTTACGAAATTTAACATGAGATCACAGTTTTTGAAAAATATCTGTCACTGTCAAAATCCTTTTATTTGAAAGCCCCTAAAAGATATAAAACTGTATTTACTTCTACTGAATTAAGATTATTCTCTGATGCATTGTAATTCTGCTTAGGAGCTAGATACATGGCAAACTAGTACAAACTAAAACTCATGTATTTGTGAAATTTTACAGCTTTAGAGGCAGTGGCTAGGAAATCAGTACCAGGATGAAAAGTGCAGGACTGCTTTTTTTTATTTACAAAAGATCAAAGGAAGACACATAAATGAAGACTGATTCTGAAAATGTGGCATGATGCTTTTATTTCAACTATAATCATCCATCGACCGCCATAGAAAGGTTCCAGATAGATATCGACATTCATTTATAGTTTCAGATTCTCAGTATCTTGTCTAGCCAATTCTGATAGAAAACTTCAGGATACATAGGCATGTATACTGCATTAGGTTGCTAGACATGAAGCAATCAAAGATGGTTTTTTAGTTTCTATGGGAAAAGAGAAGAAAAATAGGTTTAGTTGATACCATTTGTTCAAACTATGCGCTGAAAAAATGCTTAGGAGTTCCACAGCCCAGAGAGTGTAAATGGGAGCAAGGGTGCAGGTGGGAAGGAAAAGCTGTCAAGGATCTTTCATTCTTCCCCCCAAATTCTGCAGGGCATGCTGTCTTTGTGAAGGAGACATTAATAATTTCTTTAATAACCTTAAATAATGAAATAGGTAGTCTTTACTCATTAAGATAAGGTCTACTTCTGTTTGCTCTAAGTTGCCCTAATAATTAATAATTTGTTTTATTACTTCTATATTTCTTACTTTTATGGGAAAAATGAAAAAAGGGAAACAGTGGATTCAAAGTCTTTCATGAACAGTTGTGGATATTTACCATGTCTATCACCGAGATCAGGTGGAACTAAACAATACAGCACATATTCATATTTGTAGCACTGAAATATGTTCTTTTTCCTTCAAAAATCTCTGAACCAACTAGTTTTTGTCCTTGCCTTTTTGCTAGCAAAATCAGTGGAGTTTTTTCATACCATTTCTTATTTAAAATCTAAGTAATCCACCATGTTTTATCCAGCCTTGCATAACCAGACATGTCCTTATGAGTGATTTTAGAATGGGAGGAAAAATACAGAGAACGGTTGGACTAGATGCATTTTATTTTTCAGTATTGTACAAAGAAGATATTAAATGACCATTCTATTCAGAGATATATCAGGCCTATACATGTGAATAATTGTTTGGGTTTTGATATTGTACCCGGGTTCATATTGTCCCTGAACAAATTTTTTTCATGAGAGGAAAAGAATCTTTTAAATAATACTTTCGGAGTGATCTTATAAATCTTTCCTCTTCCCCTGTTTTAGTGGTTGTTGTTTTTCTTGGCCTGTGTATGCCTGTGAAAAAATCTGTCATTTCCTGATGAGCGTGGGATACGAAGTGACAGAACAGAGTTAGACAAGTCAGGTAGCAGCAAAAAACCAGAATTTTGCCATTATGTCTCCTAGATGTGCCTAGAGTTGGGATAAAAAGTCATTTAAAAAATAATCAAGTTCCTGCAACTTTATTCTGAGTAGGAACTGGGTTTATTTGCAATGTTTCTCTGTAACAATAATGTGATTCAATGCTTGCAACTATTTAGGTTTCATTGATTTGGACTATTATGACTTTTGAGTAACCCTTTGTTCACTGTAGTACCTTGTCTTCTAGCATTTTTATGACCTTTTCAAATGTTAATCAATAAAACGCAAGAGGAGCGACTTATGAGAACCACCTTGGCCTCACCTTAGACAAGGCGTGATCTACAGGTCCAGGCAGGAATCGGTGCTCGCTTCAGTTGTTTTCCTGCAGCTCTCACACCCAGAGCTGCCCTTAGAGACACCCTCACCTTTTGCTCCCAGACCACTTCACCTGCTCACCAGCTTGTCTGGGTTGACCTTCACTAGCCATCACTCGCTCATGTGCACACCTGCACTTGCCACAGCACCACGGACATACGGGCCCTCCCACCTGTGGTCTGACCCCCATGGCTGCACTCACAGCCCATACACACACACGCGTGCACACAGCATAGAGACCTCTCACCCAGGAAAGAGTTAGAAAAGTATTTAATAAGACAGGACAGACCGTGCTGGTCAGGTGCAGGGCATGACCAGAGAATCATACTGACCAGCAAACTATTAATGCATGACCAGCCCTTTTTAATCTCCTTACCTTTCCAATTTCTCACACTTGTTCTATCCCAAATCACCTAAACACCTCCCTTTTCTCGCCTTTTGTTCCTCCCCTAAACATCCCATAATAGTTCATGTGCAATCCCAAAATGTTCTTCCCCTGCGTCCCATAATGTTTCCCACACCCCTGGGCATGCAACTGCCCTTAATCCAAAAGGTGAGCTGCAGAGCTGCCCCCCATGGCTTATGGGGATGAGTGTCACACCTGGAGACTGGGGCTGAGGCTCTCCTGGGACAGCCCTGGGAGGAGCCCAGACAGGGTGTTCATTCCTCTGAGTCCTTAATTTTGATGCCCACCTGCCCCTGTGCTCCTCAGGGATAGTGGAGATGGGTCTCTGATGGGCTGAGGGCTCCTGTGATGGGCCTGGGATTACCCAGGGCAGGGTATTACTCGGGTTCCTCTACTGTTGTCTCTCTGTGTTCCTCTATGGGAGTGCAGATCAGCTTTTATCACATAACCTAACAATCTAAGTTTGCTTCATTGTATATTGCTCCTTTTCGCTTGCTCCAGAATACAAGAAAACTTATACCTACAGAAAGTATCCAGATCCAATTGTATTAGGCCCTTTGCAAAATGAGGTAACATAATATGTTTCAAAACAGCAGGCATCATCAAGTTGCTGTGCTGAATTTTACAATAATACTCTTAATATTTGAAAAATGGAGCAAAAGGACAAAAAACATTTAAGCTTGTGAAACTCTTTGAGGTTCATTTAAAATAACACCACACACACACCCCAATTTCTTCTTGACTTTACCAGCCCATCTTGTCTTTTTCTACTTGAACGACCTTCACACCTTTTAAAAAAACCCCTCTTTTTCTTAAAGTGCTCTCTTTTTATTTATGTTATTTGCTATTTCCAAATGAATTCTGTAGTGACTGCAAAAAACCCAGGCCCATACACAGACACCTGAGCTCCTGGAGGACAGGAGGCTGAGAGAGGACAGGAGGCATGTGAGACAGGAAGGGAATGTGAAAAACAATGGGTAAGTTTGGCTCACTCAGACTAAAATCAGAACTTATAGGATAGGGATATGAGCCTAAACAAGAAAAAATGAAGACTTGTTTTAAAAGTCATGTTAATATTTTCATTCCCATTGCTTTGTAGGGCTACTTTCCATCTATTTGTTCTTTTACCCATTTTTTTCACAGATTTGAGTTTTCATGGCAGTTTCAGCTGCGGTGAATGAGAGCCCCCACAAATTTACTGCTCACTAACATCTTGGAAATGCAAGACGGCTGCAAATCATATGAATTGTAATGATTAAAAACCAGTTATTGTGTATATTGTAGTGTGATGATTGTGGCACAATCATACCATAATAACTAATTTGATTAATAAAATGTCCAAAGTTAATCATGTTTTGAGTCAACGAGGTACTGGAATTAGCACCTAGTGAAGCTACTGCACAACTGCACCATGCTGCTCCAGTCAGACCCCCAAAGGAGTGTAAGTAAAGAAATATACTTGGCATACAAGAGGTGTCATCAAAGTACTGTTAAGAGCCATAAGCAAAGCTTTGTCTCTCATTTTTTCAAGACTTGACATCATGAAACCTCAAAGTGCAAAGGCACTTCCACTGGAAACCTTAAAAGACTCAGAACAGATTTTGAGATTGGTGCCTTATGAAGAAAACTTGGAAGAGAGAGTGAACATGCCAAATTTACGTTTGTTAAAATATCAGGCATTGAGACTGTTTGATTGGTACAGTAAAGAAATGGTATTTTAACCCTCAGCAGCTGTTGAATCAAGTGAAAATGCAGCTGAAACACTTTCAGGTGTAGTTGCAAGTGAAAAATGCCCTTTTTCTGCTGTATTACAGCTCAGTTTCTGTTTAAAACTCATTGCTGTCTGTGAAAGTAAACAACCCATGTAAATGTTGTGTTAGTAGGCTAGAATAACCTACATCACTTCTCAGAAAAAATACAGAGATAATTTCATCATCTGAAACTTTAGTTTTGCTCCAAACGTTATTTAGTATTTCTGTTAGTTCAACTTGCAGTATCTGGATAGAAATCTGAACAGTGAATCTTCTGCAATTATGTTGGTTTAGACCTGAATTTTGAAAGATTTTAATACTCATCCTGCCTGTAATAAGGTAATTAGAAGGCCCTTGGAGGGATTTCTATAGTAACTAGATTTAAGGTTTTTTTTCTTTTGGTGACATAATTACATTTTTTCCACTCTTCTTCTGGCTTTTCACACTTTTCATTCAATTTCAAGCTACTCCAGGAACTTTATGATAATTTAAATGATAGGAGCAACCATCTTAGTAAGTACCCAATTCTAGATGCAGCCCACCTAATCTATCTGAAATCTGAAGTCCAAAGAGAAGCTTTTTTCTGACAGAATTGGAATATGTTGGCAGGCCCACCAAAGCACACAGAGCATCCAGGAGTGATACAAAACTTACACAAAGATGAGCTGTAGACATTCTTGTTTGTTGTTCCAGCTGACACAAATTAAGAAGGCGTAATATGATATAGTCAATATTTTCCCTCTTAGAACTTGCAACATATTTAGTCCTTACACTGGCAGTGAAACCATACCCGTATGTTACTGGATGTGTCCTTGATTAAGTTTTTAACATGCAAGAAAACTCAAGTTCCAACCTACAAAGAGATGTTTTGGCACAGGAAGAATAAAAGGTTAAGGCACTGAGCAGTCACAGCCGGCTTTCTTATTCAGTTTGTTACGAACCAAAACATACTTCCCCCCCGGGCAACAATATTGCCCTGGACATTATATGGAGAATAAAATGAGCGTTAACGTGCTCAGCAATATCTGAAGACCAGAGCACTAGATATAACAGGGGCAATCTAAGCATGCTTGCCTTCGGATACCATGGTTTGCCCAAGGAACTTAGTAGATCAAGCCATGTAGTACTCTACTACATGCAGCACAGTTGTGCAAGTGATACACATCACACAGTCATACTGGCAGGCATACAGCCCTCATCTAAACAGCCTGCCATGATGCCATACAAATGCCAAAAGCAACCCAGGAGCTCATTCTCCCTCCTCCTGTCAGTTGACACTGCTGAGTTCAAAGAATGTCACCTAACTTGCTGTTATGGAGAGGTCTAGCAGCAGAGATAACAAAATATTTTACTGCAAAGCTTGCATCTTAATCATGGCTCATGGACAAAGCCTAAAACCCTGGTAAAGCAAGCAAATATCCTCAGCCCACATCAGTCAGAAGTAGAGGGCTGCACAAACGTATGGTGAAAGGTAACTTGCTTGGCACACCACTTAACCAGTAATACAAAGCTTCAAATTAGGAGAGGTTGGCATAAATTATGATGGACACTTTCAGGAAATCAGTATTCCTTTATTATACTCCATTTGAGACCAGTATTTAGATGCAGTAATTATGTCAGTTATCGTGGAAGCAGACCTGCATGTTTAATTATTTAAAAAGCTGGCTTGAAGTGTTAGTCCTTGAGTTTCCTAAAAAATTCTTACAGGGATAAAGATGGACAGTTCATATCTCCAATTTTTTTTCTGTTTTGGTATCAATTAAATATCTTTATATTGATATAATTTCATCTTTCTTTATTACTGTAAGAGAAAAAAAAAAAAGCTGCAGCTTTTTATAATCAAAATGGGCATTCTTCTTAAATTAAATCTGGTTTAAGGGGCTAGATAAATGTTTTAAAAATATTGCATATACAAAAGAAACACTCCCAAGCTCTGAAGCCATGAAAGAAGGAGGAATAAAAGGAAATATATCTCGTTGTTATTGTAAAACAAACATGTAAAGAGAAAAGAAGGGGTTCCATGGCCCACCATGCATTCACATTATGCTTATATAAGCTGTAATTCTTCTAAGCGCCATCCTCCACAGTCTCCAGAGAAGATGCCTGCGTGTAGCTGCAATTCATCTCCTCTGGGACAGATATCTTCTTCCCCTGTTTGCACCACAGGAGGCCTTAAAGGCTTCTAGGCTTACTGAGAGAGTGACTAAGCTCACTGACTTCCTACAAGGCATACAGAAGTCACCATATCCAAAGTAAACGCACGACACCTCTTCTATGCTTCTGTAAATGGCATGTGTAATGCTTTACAAAAAAACCTTGTTATCAGGAAAAGATGATGAATTAAAAAACACCCCTGTAACAAGAGGACTCATGGACAATAGGGTTGCAACTTTCCATGCTGAAGAAGAGTCCACTGAGGATGGTATGCCCCACACAATGGTTTTCTCCCCAGCACAAGCCAAGAGGGTAACAAATAGAAGAAGTCATCAACTTGGCACACATTCTCAAACTAATCAAAGCACCAAGAATCATATCTTGCTTGTTGTATTTTAGATGAATCACAGCCCAGAACTACTATGTTATACACTACGCTTAATCAGATATATTATTCCTGAAAAGTTATCAACCCCAAATGAAGTTGTACTATGCCTTTTAGCTATTTATATATTGTTCATAAAAAAATAATAAAAAAAAGAGGGATGTTTTACTCATTAATCAAAAAAGGCTGCTCCATGTAACTGGTGGTCATCTATAGCTAATTGTATTTCATTCTTCCTTGGACAAGCCTTTAAGCCTTTAAGTATTAAATAAAGCCTTCAGTATAGGCTCAGTAACACCATTGTGAATAATGTACATAATGCATGTAACACAATTTTTATATAAAGCTACATGGTATGACAATTCCCTCCCCCATCATCTTTCTTTTTAGCTAAGGACTAATTTTTGAACAGCATGAGCATCATTGACTTCATATGGATTCTCCTGAAGTTGATGTTCACATAAACAAACAAAGGTTACTCACTTGGTTAGAGACTTCAGGATAATCCATATAATAATGACAGAGTAAACCTCCATAAAGATCGCAAAATTGACACTTCAGATGTAAAATGGAAATTAAGCTCTTTCTTGGGGTTTTGCTAGCTGTCCTGGTTTCTGCAGGGATGGAGTTAATTTCCTTCCTAGTAGCTGGTACAGTGCTGGGTTTTGGATTTAGGATGAGAATAATGTTGATAACACACCGATGTTTTAGTTGTTGCTAAGCAGTGCTTACACTAGTCAAGGACTTTTCAGCT
>NW_008795243.1:349283-368173 GCF_000699145.1 Aptenodytes forsteri | reverse complement strand
TTTTTTTTTTCTGATTCTCTGCCCCATCCCACTGCAGGGGTGGGGGGAGTGAGTGAACGGCCGTGTGGTGTTTAGCCGCCTGCCGGGTTAAACCACAACACTAGCTTAAAAATCTTGCCATTCCAGGTTTCTTTAACTGTGGTGCACAGAATGTTTAGTTTGTTTTTTATTTCACTGCTCTTCTTTTTTTCTAGGTCATGCATTTCATTATTTCCCAGCATTTTAGCACATTCCTGCCTGCTCTGCTTATGTAAGAAAGTAAGACTGGTGCCACACATCAAGGGCAGAACTGAAAGCATCCCTTCTCTGGTTATAACTAGAGGCAAAATGCTTGTGGCTATTGTAGTGTCTGCTTCCATCCCAGCTCCTACGCAAGAATGAAGTAAATCATCTTACACAAGAGCAACAAAATAAATTCTTCGAGTTAAGGGTATGTGACTTTTACCAGAAGTATAGCCTGAAGCAGAATAATGTTCACAAGTTCCTGGAACACGCCGGATCTAAAAGAGACAAAGTAGGCAAGAAGAAAAACAACAGCGTCATCCAAATGAATACCTTTGGGAAAACAGAAGAAGTTTTTATGTGTATCTTCCAGTTTCTGAGTGTATTTAAGCATGTGGACCAGTAGCATGAGCTGTCATGAGACCAGAGGGAGAAATCATGACTGTGTCAAACTTGGTCTTCAATACTGCTGGTAAAACAGTATTCCTATGAGAGAAGACCTAGAGATATCACAGCACATTCCCTTCAATATTCACTAACATTAAAGGTTATCTGGCCTGTTCATACCGTGCTGTGTGCACTTGTTCTTCAGTTGTACTATTATGGCTGTATGCAATGGTTCTGGGCAGGTAAAGGACAGACACTGGTTTACATGCAGCGGTAACAATAATGAGGCAGATTTATGTCTCCAGGCCAGCCCAACTGTGGAGCAGGAACTTGCCATGCTGCTTCACAACGCCTCTAGTCAGCCATGGCATAAACAGGAATGGGAATTTTGCATGCAGAAAGGATTTAATAGGTATCCTGCTGACTGCTGCGGCCACTGCAGTTGCTGTTCTGGCTGGGTTTGAAGATAACAGCAAGGAAGAAAGAGACTCACGATTCCCTTCGTCTCAGGCAAAATCTTTACACAGCAAAAGCTGGTCACAAGCATCAATCTGCATACTGGGCAACCTTTATGCAGCTATTGTTGCTTATTTAGCATGTCAGATAATTAGATCTCCATGTATGCTACTACTCTGCAGTACATGGGATACAGCTTTCCTGAGGGATATAGGGAAGAGCTGGAAAAAGCATTTGCTAAGACTGGGCTTATGTGTGTAAACAGAACAAGTTATGCTTAGAAAAGAATTAGACTTCATATTACTAGTTTCTCCTCCATGAAGAAGCAGACTTACTGACTTTGACAGCTGTTTATTAGTTAGTTGAAAAGCAGCCTTAAATTAAGTCCCAAGATGTGAGTGTACATATAAAACATTACAGCTGCACTCCCTATCTTTGCCCTTCAAAACACCACAAGTTCTGGAATAACTAAAGTAACAACAATAATAATAAATAATAATAAATAATAAATAATAATTAATAATTAATAATAAATATTATCTGATCACAGTCTGGATGAGTATCACTGCTACTGTTACATTTTGTGCAAGGTGAAGGAATTTGAGCCCTCAGGCAACTCTTATTAAAATAAGTGCTTTCAGTTCTGCTAACTGGTGAAGTTGTCAGCAGCCCAAAGAGGGAAAACAGCATGAAAATTGAACTACGTTTTACTTTGAGAAGTGGCCTTTCCTGTTAAGTACTGAATTATAATGCAGAACAGCATGTGGAACTTTGCACTGCTGTGTCCTATGAAATACTCTTTCTACAAAGGAGGTTAGTCCCCACTGTTTTCAAGTTGACATTGATGTAAGCAATAAATCTGACACACACAAACAGAAGTTAGAAAATGATGATAAACCATTATTTTAAAACAGAGATCTAGCTAAAATACTTTAAGAGCAAAGACATCTTGAAGACCTTGTAAAAATGGGTTACTAAATTATATGATTGTATATATGGAAAAAGGTATTTTTCTCTTAGCACGTCTCCACTGCCTGTAAAGAATAATCATTAGTCTTGTGTGGTATGAACTACTACAATGCTAATGATTTAGAAGATTAGTTTGAGACTGTTTCTCTTATCTGTAGAGCCAGTTTAAGGAGCCCTGTCCTTCCTCCAGCCCTCCACATTGCTTCTCATTTTTGCTTCCTATCTCAGTTTACGTTGCTGAAACTCAGGGCTAATGGTGTGTTTTCATTATCGTCCTTCATGAAATGTTCATCACACTATGGCCTTAACAAAACAGTAAAACAAACAGCAGAACAAAACAGGGTTTTTATCTAAGATTGCAACAAACTGAGAGGAAAGACTAGTTGGTAAGAAAAGATGTTATAGGATTTGCATCACATTGTGTAAATTGTTAAACCACATCACATTTTTATTTCAGGGGTGGCTTGTTTTTTAAATACAGGATAAAAATACAGTAAGCCAATTCTAAAATGAGTTGTTTTATAAAGCTAGAGGGTTCTTTGTTGCTAAAATTAGAGTAGAACCCTGAAGACATAAACAGCAAGCATTTTAAGAAACAGGTAAGAGATGGAGACTTTAATGTAAGTGCCTCAAGCTGCCCTGCAGGAAGGCAGAGTAACGAAATTGTACTGATTTTCTGCAGCAGTGAAGAATGTCACCATTCGTTACTGCTCTGACCAAGATAGTCCCTGTAATGCTTTTCTGCAGTAATTTGCTTTGGAAAAGACAGAGCTTTGATTTTATCTTGGGATGATGTGGTGCATGCAGTTCAAATCTTTTTGAATTACTTGGTTATATGTCACAGGCCACACTGCAATGACATAGTCTAATAAAAAATTATATAGTTGATTATTTGTTGATGTATCTAATAATATGCATACAACTATCTAGCATTTTATTAGACTTCTTTATGCTTATCATCCAAATATTAGGTTATGTTTAAAATATATCATCTCAGATACACAGTATTACCCTTAGTTTCCATAGTGTTTGTCCACTTACGGTACACATGTCTTTGTGCCATTCATTTTAAGGAAAATTTTGCTTTCACTCGATTTTAAAATTAGGAAAATAAAAAAATTATTGTTTTCTTCTAAATGATTTAAATTTCCTCAGCCATGAATGGAAGGTGATACAAGGGATTTCTAAGCCATGATTACTGGTTGCAAGAGCCTTTTAAAATAATTTGAAGAAATAGGCTGCAGAAATAGTATCATTATTAGACATGTTATAGTATATCAAATGTATATTTTATATATAATACTAGCCATTACCAAAGGAGCACAAGGGTGTTTCTTGCTAACTTGACAATGTTCCTCTGTTTAAATGTGTGTCTGGACATCACATGATAAATCATCTTGTAAGTTTAGCACAGCCAGAGCTTCAGGACTCTTCACAACTGTTTTTAGATCAATTTCTGTTTCCGGGGACCCCGTGACACTTTCTGGCTCAGCCACAGCCTCAGCTCTGTGCCCTGTTGGCTCTGTATGACTGCCCCCCCCAAAACACAAAGTAAAAAAATAAAGGGGAGGCCAGGAAAAGAGAGAAAAGCCCCTACTTAAGCAAACACACCCTTGGCATGGGGGGGGAAGGGAAGATGCTGGATGGGTCAGGTGAGGAATGGGAACATCCCAAACCTACCCACCATGGAAGGCAAGGGCAGAGGGAAGAGCAAGAAGTCACTGCAGCTAAGGAGCAAGGCAGCATATGAGGGAAGCTGATGGGATGGAAGACAGTCCAGGACCCGGCTGGGGCTGCACGACCTCTTCATCAAGAGGTCTCACAGCTGGGTGGTGGAGGGAGTTGAGGCAAATCCCGGGCTGGGGGCTGCTCTGGCGGCTGCGGTGCTAGAGCGGGTTGCTTTCAAGCATGCTGCTCGCCCCACGACCCGCCGCCTTGCCTCTGCGTAAGCCCGCAGGTGTGCAACAACCATGCTGCGTTGGCTGGATCCCTGTGAGCTCATGAGGGGTGTTTCAAATGAAAATGAACAGCAATGGACAGCAAATTAATTCTCAAGCTGCCATAAACTAAGAGCTATTCTCAGCACTTTCACTAATACCTTAATCCGTATAATCAAACTCGCAAACCATAAAAAGGACCAAACTTTGGCCTAGGATGAAAACCTAGTTTCACAGGCATAGTCTGTGCGTAATTAATGACTGACTAATCTGTCAAGCACTGTGATCAACTTCAGTCCTATATCTAAGGTTCCCACCGAAGCTCATTGGATTTTAATGCTAAACTGAGGCTAGAATATGAAGATAATTACTTGCATTCATTTAGATATGAAATGCCATACAGGTTTCAAAATTCTTATTAGCATAGGACTTGTAAGAACCTATTTTTTTTAGTATAATAATTTAATATTATGCTTATTAATATAGCTGCAAGTAAAAAGAGAGAACATTCTAATTACAGATTTATATACAGTATGTTGGTACATATTTGTACCAAGGGCTGTAGAAATTACTATAAGAAATTATATGGCATACAGTGAGGAGCAAGTCACCTCACTGAATGTTGTTTAGTTCTTCTATGTGAGCCTCTAAAACTTACTAAAAAAACAGGTATGCAAGAAGTTTACTCACTGTGTAAATAATAGACATGAAAAATCATTTTGGAAGATAAGGCCTTCCATTACTGAGCATAGGATTTTGCCTAAATAATCCTCAAATTAAGAAGCAAAAAGAAGTTACTAACTGAATAATTTATAATGAACTAAAGGAAAAAGTAATCCAAGATTATTGGAAAGATAGAGAGAAGATAAGTATTGAAGGAAATGCAGTTAAAGAAGTTCAATTAAAAGACTAGTTATAAGGCTTACATTAAAAAATTAATGAGATATTTGAATTATGTTTTCACCTTAAAGGCAAGTGCTAAAATTGGAAGGCATGAAAATAGACATGGTGATATTGTTGGTACTATGGGTTACTAAGCAGAAAAAGAAAAAAATCTTAAAGAAATTCAATGAGTTCAACTTGAAATTTGTGAAAATTTCTCACAAAATGTATTAAAGCAATATTCGAAGTCATGTAGGAGTTTTTAGCATGTACTATGTATTAACTTAGTCCCCATTCTATTTGTACTGTATTCTCCATGCTTCTCCAAGACCTGGACACAGAATTGAGGAATAACTTTTCCTTAAATGTTCATGATTATCACTATTATTTGTTCCTTTTACAACAGTAAGCCCAAGAAATCTGAATCTGGACTGTCACCAATGTGCTGGTTTTGCTTAGAAGTTAAAAGGATAGGTTTCATAACCTTCCAAAAAAACCACGGCCCAAATATTCACAGCTCTCCATCGTTTTCTCTCTATATCTCTTATGCGGACCTCCACATTAGTTTATAAGGGCTCTTCGTCTGTTTTTCAGAAACAGACAATTTAACAGTAATTGTAAAAGTGCCTCAAAGATGCTGAGGTTTTCCAATACTTACTTTTTTGTTTTGGTTTGGTTTTTTTTAACTAAAAGAATGAAGGCAAAAAGTGTGCATCCGACATTGGTCTGTGGCAAAGCTAACATCAGTTAATATCCCCTGCCATGTCTTCCCATAGTGCCCTGCAGCATAACAGATGTATGTTGCATATCATAACAAATCTTTGTTCTTCCTGAAAATTAAACATAAGCATGCCAAAAAGTGTCACAGAAAAATCAACTTAAGCATTTGTAAGTAGGAAAAGAATCAATTAAGAAAAAAGAGATACATGCTTAAAAAAACACTCCCTTTTTGTATAGTCTCTGAAACAAATGTGGTTAGGCAAACAACCTTAAGGTGTTATGTCCTTATTTTTATGTCCATTTTAAATATATTCTGCTCGAGCATCATCAGCCAGAAATGTGCTCTATTCATTTCAAGATTTTTGGATACTGCTCTGATTGATACTGCTGACACAGCCTATAAAAAGCTCGTTTTTCATTTTTTGGCCATTTACCACTGGCAATTGACAGCACTTTGGGCCAGCTCCAAAATCTGTCAAAGCCATGAATAATCCATCTCCTTGCTCAGTTAATAGCTTGTTCCCTTTCTCCTTTCTTGCACCAATTCATATGCAGACTGTTCTGCAAGCCCGACAAGTGGGGTAACTTCAGCAGCAGCAGCACCAACAGGCGGCCCATTTGAGGTCTAGTCATCCCCAGATAACACTTGGAAAGAACATCTTCTGGTATCCCTTTTAATAAACCCACTCCCCAGTCTGTAAGGCCCCAAAGCGTCTTTGAACATCAGAGCCAGAAGCAGAGACAAAGGGAGAAAGCACATGGCTTCTCCCTACCCAACCTGTTCATGGAAGCTGAAAAAAAGCCAAAGGGCAAGGCGAAGCAAAGATACAAGGTCCTCTCAGCAGAGCAACCTGGCCATGGAAAGCAGAGAGAATCATTGTTCCCCAATAGCCCCAGGAAAAACCGTCAGCAGAACTTCAGATATCTGAGCTGGCGAGGTTTTTTTTTATAGCTGAAGACTTTAGGATGCTTTTCAACAATTTATCTGAAATCCTAGCCTACAGCATTTGTAGTGACTGAAATCCTGTGCCCATGTCATGAGCTTTTCTTTAAGATCTTTTGGAATGCAAAATTACCATCTGTTTTCTGTTGTTAACAGAGATACCAAGTTTTGTGTGGCTCCACATGGGATACTTTCTCAAACTCATTGAGGCACGTTGCAGATTGATATATGCCAAGTGTCAGCCTTTAGTTAACTCAACCTGCAAGTGCAGTGTTAGGATAGGATTCAGAGCATGCCCATATGTGTGGAACAGGAAAGTTGGTAGCTGCCTTCCTTGGAAAACTGAGCAGACATATGGGGAGTAGATCGGTAGGTGGCTGGTATCATGAATTGCTACAGGTGTGGGATGTATATGTGTGTGGGAGAGAATCTTTACTGGCTTGCTTGGTAGCTGTAGGATGAAGACAACTTGGAGTAACTGAGTGCTCTGGGAACTGGAAAAAATCTGCTGGAGGGACTGGGTGCTGCATTTGTTCTGTTTGGCTTCTGGAGAACTTGGAGGTGGTGAGAAGGAGCGTTAGTTTTGCATCCCATGTAATGTTGCTACCACCCTCACAGAGACTGCTGTTGCTTCATACTGCCCCTTCACAGCTGGGATTCACAAGAGAAACATCACTTTTGAAAAAATAGCAGTCAGAAAGCAATTCTGCAACCCAGCATATGAGTTAAGATGTATGGCAGGCCGCGTCTGTCACTTGTGCGTCACAGCAGTAATAGAGCATTGCTGCCAGTTCCTTTGCTGCAAAAAGCAAAGAGACTGGGAGTCTTGCTGGCACTGGTTCCTCTCTACAGCCATAGGAGGTTGCTTCTGTTGCTGCACAGAGACAAATGCAAAGGTGTCAGATAACAATTTTTGGCCCTTTTCCTGAATCTTTATAAACCATATCTGAATGTGATTTTTTATTTTGCTTCAGAAAAAAAAGTGGTGTTCTTTCATTTTGAAGCCAGGACACAAGTTTCCTTATTATGTGTCAGTTTTTGTTTCTGGACTAATCAAGGTTGTGGTTTGATATATTACACAATTACTTTTTTTTTTTTTCCATCCTTCAGGGCTCCAAACCAGAGCAAAAACCTTGACAGACAGTTCTCTCCAACCAGTTAGCTCCACCAAGACTCTTCCTATCTTGAGCAGTTTGCAAGTTTAGGTCCAACCTTCGAATTTAGAACACTCACATTGGATTGACCTGGAATAAGGTGGTAAGCAGTAATGAACACCGCTGACAGTGTATGCCTTTAGCCCTTAAATTAGATCTGTGGCATAGAAGCATCTTAGACCAATGCATATACCTCCAGGGTCCCTCCAGTGCTGGAGGGACTATCCATCCAGAAGCTTTCCTCCACCAAGATCCCCACATGGTGCTGAAGGAACTTTAAGAAATTATTCCAGAGCCCTGGAATATGACCTGTAATGGTGCTGACAGATCTATAGACATGCTGTCTTTACAGTAACAATGGTGTTTTGTCTGCATGGTTTTTGTCTTTTGGGTATGTTAATACTGGAGTTTATGTGCGTTTTACAAAGATAATGCAAAAAGCGTAAATAAAACCTCTCTTTTATCTTTTTTTCCCCAAATAGTAATGCTATTATTAAATAGGGGGAAAAAAAGATTTGGGAAAAAAATATTTTTTTTTTTTTTTTTTTTAATAGATGTACTGGAGGCATTTTTAATGATCAGGCAAATTTTCAGACCTGGAATCCAAACCAGTCATTGATGTTTGAGCAAAGTGAGATTGTAGTCAGTACTGTTGCAAGTGGACACTTACTATAATAATACAGTCTTGATTTCTGATTTATCTCTCGTATTGGGTAGAAATGTTCTTTTAGAAAAATATTTCCTAGAACTTCAAATACTGAAATATAGCCATTGTTGCTGATTACAAATGATTGTGCTGTAATTAGAACATTTTTTTTTTTTTTTTTGGCTAGGCCCTTGGACCACAAAGTGTAAAAGTTAGCATGTGAGGTAAGGTCTCTTACTGTCTTTGGGGTCTCAGCTGGCCTGCTGCATTCTGATCTTATATCAAACTATTAGTCCACTCACTTTATGAAATGCCTATTTATATCTGCTTTTCCGGCAGAATGAGAGTTACATAATTTTCCATTATATTTTCTGTTGTGGCAATTTAGACACGATTTATCTGTAGGTGTTATATCCAGGTGGGATGGCTCAGCCCTACAGATCAGGTGTAAAATATAACAACAAAATTTAAAAAAAGAAAAAAAAAAATCTGCAACCAATCCTACAGAAATTGTAAGATTTCCCTGAAATTAGGAAAAAAACCCACAAAAACAAATAGATTATGGATTTGTTTAATTTTAATCCTTTTCTTGTGCAGGAAATAGTTTTCTTTTGGAAAGTCTAACTAAGTTCTTAAAGCATAAAATTACTTTGATCCTATTGGAAGAGTTCTGCTTATGCAGGCAGCTATCACATTTTCCCGGTTCCCCAAATACTGTGCAAATAATTTTCTGTCGTCCCCACCTTATGCAGCTAATTACCCTCACAGGTGTTTATCTCTGCTTTCCCAGCATTTGCCAAAATTCACCTCACTCTTTCTCCTCCCAGACCTGATGCTAGAGGTGGACTGGATGAGCGCATTATTCACAGGAGACAGTCAGCTCTACCTTTCCCTCCACCGCTCAGATATTTCTGTATTCTTGGAGGGATGACATGTGCTGCTGTCTACAGTAGCACTAGTAAAGTGCTCTAGGAAGAAAAAAGTTTGGAAGACAACCTTTGAGATTGGATTCTCCTTCTACAAATACAACAAATTTCTGGGGGAAAGTCTAAAGAACTTGATATCTATTTACTCTCCCTTCTGAAATGAGAACTTCTGAAAAGTGTAAGGCAAGAAGTGTCCGCAATTTCATTTCAAAGCTTTTAAAAAACCCTTTAAATTGAACTACTTTCTCTTGGCTTGGTGAAATGACCTGAAGTGCTTAACTTCAAGCTATTTTAATGTTAATCTGAATCTTCCCTGGTGGCATGTTACCCTTGAGGAGGAAAGTGATAACTGGATTAAAACAGAGATTCCCGATGTGTCAGACATTGTGGCCAGACAACAGCGCTCACTATGCACCAAGAATCTCACCAGTCCTGTGATGCTCTGGAAATCTTCACGGTCCTGTGCGGGAGTTGTAGCCTGACCCCAGGGAGAGACCAGATGGTAGAAATACAGGACTCATAAGGCAACACAGAAAACATTCTGGTTAGGATCGAATCAAGTTGAAATGTAGTATTTTGCTATGAGCTTTCTGATGGAAAATCAGGGCTTCAAAAACTTACTAGGATGAACCGCACTTGGTACAAACAGCTTGTTGCATCAGTAAATCATTTCAGCAGAAAATCGCAGCTGGCTCTAATCACATCTATTATACTTATTTTCTTTGTTTTCCTGAAACACAAACTCAACTAAAGAGATGGACTGCTCACTCTGCGTAGGTATTTTGGAGAACTGGAAGACCAATGGCAACATTTCTGCCACTAGTAATGGCAAAAATTGTCAAAAAAATTAAACATTGAGCAATTTGGTCTATGTTTAGGTTTATGTTTGGTCTATATTTAGGTACATTAGTGCAGAATCCAATTTCCTGTATATGCTGGATGAACATTAAGTAGCTTTTACTAAGGCCTCAGGCATGGGTTTCATTAAAATGTTATCAATTTTTTTCTTTTCTGTAGGTCACAAAGAGTCCCCATTTAAAAAAACACTTTGTTTTTCTCATCACTGTGAGCAATTGTTTACTACCATCCATTGCAGACGAAGTTACATTTCTAAGTGATAAAATATTGAGTCATAACACACAATATAAAATTTATTAAACACAATGTAAGCATTACTTGCTTCATTGTCATAACTCTTCTTGAAAATGGAGTAGAAATAACAGGTATTTTTACTAAATTGTAGGGTTTTTTAATTGTATTTGCTTATTTTAATGAACAAAATACATTTTTTAGTACAATTAATGTTTGTTAGCCTTGGTGATCTAACACAGATGTGTGAGAGTTAACTGGATGTTACCAATAGATGTGCTAAACAGTAGAATTATCAGAATTTCAGATACAGAAATACTTGTATTGTCCAGAAGCAAAAGAGTTCAAGCTTCATGATAGACTGTTCAGATTCACAATTAGCACAACCACAACTATTTGCACAAAAACTAGAGAGAAAGAGTTTTGAAATTTGCCACATTATTTTCTAAGCTTTTTTTAGAGAATGGTTCTCAATATAGCAAAAGTAATTGTATCCAATCTACTTTAAGTGGACTGAGATAAAACAGCTTCAGAAATAATAACTAAA
This sequence comes from Aptenodytes forsteri, assembly GCF_000699145.1. NCBI lineage: Eukaryota > Metazoa > Chordata > Aves > Sphenisciformes > Spheniscidae > Aptenodytes > Aptenodytes forsteri. Next base: position 357,295 of record NW_008795243.1, on the reverse strand, counting down.
TGTATCAAATATAGAATTTAACACTCTCACAAGGCCTTCTTTCATGTCTAACTGAGGCTATATTTATCACTTCTGCTCTTTTTCAAGTAAAAAATACATCAGATTTGAACCGCACATTTTCTTATTCAGCTCTAACAGAAGCAAAGCACAGATGTGGCTCTGTGTAGAGCCCCTCTCCTGTGCCAGATCGTTAGTATTCAGAAGAGGAGAATTAGTTTTTAGAAAGAGTTTATTTCTTCTGACAAGGCAAGCTGATAAGAAACATTCCAGTAAAGGAAAGACAAAAATAAATGAAGGAGAAAAGATTAGATGGTGACATTTCATCCTTGAAAGCAGCGTATTTTTACAGGGTAGCTATTATCATTAAGTTACACCCAAATAAGTACGGCTATTAACAAAAGCACTGAAAGTTTAATTAAAGGCTACGGAGAGTTTAATTCAGCAAAAGTAGCATGCAGTTTTTCTAAAGCCATAGGAGCAATGATCTGGAAGGGATACGATGGGGCGGGGGGAAGGGGAAGCTGTGCAGAAGCACCTCTCATCTCCCGCACTGTAAAAATCACAATGCACCCGTTTCTAAAATGGGGCCTTGCAATGACAGAAATAGAAATAAATAGCAGAAGAGAGAATACGCTGAGCATTTACTGAGCAGGAACGAGTGGTTTTGTTGCATTTGGTTTGAATGCTAGAATACTGGCTAGAAAAGAGGAGAGACTGGCATATCAGCAGAGCCGAGCTTTCCAAGACATGGCTGTTTACTACATTGTTTTGTTGCCAGTAAAATACACAGATGCTGACAGGAACTAATGTTTCCTGAGCAAATACATACTGTTGACACAATGAATGCATCATGGACTAGTGAGAGTGGTAAACACACCGGCAGTCATAAGCTTCTTTATTACCGCATGTACATATTTATGCCTCCAAATAAAAAAAAAAAATTTTACTTTGTTGTAGGTCTCTTCCCCCCCCTCCCCCCCAGTTAGAAATGTGTATTTCCCTAAAAAAATATGAATTTCATTTAGACTAATGTCCAGGGCACACCTGGTCTGTAAATACTGTTTTACACTTTAGATGTAGTTTTACTAACATACAAACAATCACACCTTAAAATCAGAATAGCCAAGATAGTTTTCAGACAAAGTTTTCCTCTTACTGGGAAAAAGAGTAACTCCAAAGAAAACAATACACAAGGATTGTTGTCCCTTATGTATTATGCTCCATATGGTGTTAGCTTTAAAAATGCAAATATTGTCATTAATTTACCATACAAATTTGTATATTGACACTACCTTGCTTCATCACTGAGATGAAGGATTTTAAAAGTTTTCATGTGTTTATTGCCAACTTTATAACATATGGTATTTTTCTTAATGTCTGAGTTATGTGATTGCCTGAGAATATCAGCTTTTGCAGGGGGATGACTTTTTAAATTGGAATTCCTATTCCCCAGGTTTTGGAGGATGAGCCTGTAAATAAAACCATTGAAAAAACCAAGAATAGTAGCAGGTAAACAATAAGATATTTTTGTTGTTGTTAAAAAATGTATAATTTTAAGTATATTTGGGAAAGAAGAATTATAATTCAAAATCCTACAGTTCTGGAAATACCATGGGCATGGGTGCTCAGGACTGAGAGAAAAAGAACAAGCTCGAAATTATCTTTGGGCCAGGCTATCTCCAGGTCACTCCCAGTTCAGGATTTGTTCAAAGGAGGCCAAGAGAAAACGGAAAACTTGACTGTTTAAAATTTTTGTCTTCTATCTGTATTATAAATGGAAGTGGTGAATTTGCAGCACCAGCTAAGAAATATTTTGGTTTACTATTCTGTGAAAGATGTTCTACAAAAATGGATAGTACCACTCGGATTCAATCAACATAATGGTTTTTTTGTGTACCACGGGGATGGTGCAATCTTTCAGTTTATTTTATTTTTGATGTATTAATTATTTTTTAAGAAAGCTGTTATATAAAAGAGAACAAAACATATCCAGTTTTGCACCCTGGCCTTAGCCGTTCCTTGGAATTTTTGTTCCTGCCAGTGGTGCGTCATTTCCTGAAGCCGTACGGGTAGCTGGTAAGTTGCATTGTTGTATGTTCCTTCAGTCCAGCTTTTTTGATCACTTGGCATCCTTTTTCATTTATTCCAACTACTGTTACCTCAAAAGTGTTGTAAACAGAAAAATTGCTTTCTGCAGCTTTTTCTGTGACAAGGTCTCTTTCATGACCTGAGGATAACTTTTCACAAAGTTCTTGTTTTGGCAACTACTGCTAAGTGACATTAGCTGTGACTCACAGGCTCACAGCTGAAGAGCCACATGGAAGTGTAGGTAATTGTGAGATCTGACCCACAGCAGCACTATTGTATAAGCATGATTTTGAGGCAAGCCTAATTTCCTTTTTAAGATGACCTGATGGATCAAGGTAGAAGATCTAAACTGAGTTCACAGAGTCCATGAATATTTATATACCCACACAGATGTAGAGGCATCCAGTGCCTTGGTCACCTCAAACAACATACACGGGCTAACAAGGGGCTCCAGAACTGCTGTCTTATTTGATTTGTACAGCTGTGGTATTCTTCTGGGATAACTTCTAACTCTTAATGAAGTTAACAGGATTTTGCCACTCACTTTAAGGGAATAATGATCTTAATATCTGAAAAGAATATTTGCATCGCTTCACTTGTTTATTTTTAAGAAATATTACATGCTTGCCTCACAATCTACTTCAAACAGGTTTTCCCAATTTTGAAGCTGTTAGATGGTCTGTTACATTCTGCTGTTCCAGATATTATATTATCTTTTCCTGTATACGTTTAAACCAGAGTAGTGTGAATCACAGCCTGGAGTGGAAATGTATTTTGATTTGGGAAGCAACAGAGAAGAAAGAAAATTCAAAATAGACAAACAAGGAAAACCATGGAAGAAATGTAGCCAAATCTTTCCACTTCATTTGGAGAACATACAGAACATTTCAAACATTTAAAAAAAAAATGAACTGACAAACAACAATTACTGCTTTTGTTGAGATAGAAAGATAAAACTGCATCTAACATTTAAAACATGCATAATGGATTTGTGACAACAGCAGCATGAGGTTTTCTCTACTTCTTCGCTAGAAACAATCCATTTTTCTCTTCCAGCTTCTTGTTTCTACGTAGTGACTGTCCGGGCCCTGCGCAAGATGCAGAAACTCTGCCACGTCTGCCAGCCTGGTCGGGGTTTGACTGCCCGAGCTGACAGTTGGCTCTGGCATGGTGCTGCTGTGGCACCTCAGATCACAGTGCTGTGCAAGGGGCACGTGAGAAGGAGCTGTGAGAAGCTTTGCTGGGGGTCTCTATCCCTTTGTTTGGGAGCTGCGGTAAGCTCAGGCCCTGAGCTACGTCGCAGCTGTGCTTGTGCCTGGCCATGTACCTTGCTGTCCCTGACTTGGTGACATGACTTCCTGGCTTGACCTTGGGCCTGCCTCATTGCTACAGGCTCGTGTGGCAGTCACCGGTCTGTCAGCTGAACCTCGTCACCACTTTTGTACACGCTTTTTGGTTTTGGTTGGTGTGGGACTGCACCTCTTGTAAGTGAGGTGACTATACCTGTCTGCCTTGTTGTCACCCTTGGCTTCTGGCTCACCTTCCCCTGTGGAGCAGCCCCAGTCTTGCTGCTCCTCAACAATGAGAGCACATTGTTTTATCTGCAAAGTCAGGATTGGGGTTTGCATTAGGATTGATACATTTACACATTAGTCTACATTTCTCGGTGTTGGAAGATGAAAGTCAGTGAAATCAGTTCTGCTCCTCATCTCAAAAAAGAAAGTAGAACTGGCAAAGGATTATGCAGGTGATCAAGGGTATGGAGTAGCTTCTATACAAGAAACAACTAAAAATGCTAGGACTCTTCAGCCTGGAAAGGAGATGACTGATGTGAAACAAACCTCCAAGTTGTGAATGACCTAGAGATCATTAAATAAATGTCGTGCTGACAGATTCAAAAGAAATAGAAGGACATGGTTAATGTCACTGAGTGGCAGAAATACTTGCCAATAGGCTGTGCAGTCTGAAAGCTTATAGATATTCAAAAGAAACAAGGGATGAAAAAAAGAGGGGAAAAACTCTACCAAGACTTACTTACTTACTTCTAAGATACTTTCTTCGATGATAAAAATCTCCGAGCTACAAATCACCAGATGTCTGAAGCTTCATTATATTCTTGCTCTGTTCTCATACACTTTCCTAGGCATCCGCTAAGGCCCCTGCCAGACAGGATGCTGGGCTAGACGGATGTCTGCTCTGACATGATACAATTGTTCTAATCTTCTTAGCACCCCCGGTTGACACTAAGGAGTCATTTGTGCTGTCAGGATTTGTCTATGGAATAAGGACTTACTGTTTTGAGTCTCTGGGGGGAAAACAGGAAGTGTCATTTCCCGTAAAGGATTCTGTCCAGCTTCTTTCAGTTCTGCAGTACCTGGAGGATGAATGCAGAAAACTCTTTTTTTTAACTCTTACCTACAAATCTGGGGGTTTAATAATCAGTTTAAGGTGGATATTTCCAACACTTTAATTTTTGAAAATAAATAATACGGTAGAGATAATTATTAATTAAAGACATTATAAATTAAAGACATTTACAAAGTTTCCCATCGATAATCTCAATTCTATCCAGGATGCATGCTATTTGGAGTATCTGAGGACTGGAAAAGAATATCAACTTGTATTTTGTACTGAAAGGTAATGCTTGCTCTCGGTTCCTTTTCTTGAGTTCCTGTACTTCACTGGACAGACTAGATAAACACACAGAATGAGGGCTGAACTGGTTCAGTATGTTTGCCACTTGATCCCTTCAACTGTCTGTGCCCACAGAGGAAACAAGAGAGAGAGTGTCGGTAGAGAGGTGAAGATGTGAACCACCAGCCTTGCCATCACAACTCCATTTTCCGTTCTTTGAGTAGATTGGAATGCAAACTCCCATCTTCCACCTTTTTCAGCTAAGTCATCTATGCCCTGCGGGAGATCAAATGATCATTTAAAAGGGGGGGAGGCTAATTTGAAGGGACTATTAGAGACCAGATGCCAGAAACACATTAGGAGGGGAGTATAAAAATAGAGCAAGCTATTCAGGCAGCAGTGATGAATGTAATGTACGGAAAGAGGCAGAGAAGAGGGAGAAGGCAAAAGGGCAGTTTGGGTTATTTAGAATGAGCTCTTTAGATAACTGAACCAAGTGATCCAGTGCACTGATACATTTAAAATTAATAAATTGAAAATAATTAAATTTAATTAAATAATTACTAATAAATCTATTCACAGAAATTTACACAAATTATCTTGCACTTTGCTGTAAAGGTAAGAATGGTATCAACAGAGGAAGATTACGAGTATATATGAAACCTTTCTCTCACTATCTCAAGGCCACAGACTTTTATTTTTATTATCCAGTCTAAGAGAAAAAAAAAATAGTTTCTGATAGGACAAATTAAGGAAGAAGGTTTCAAAGTGTCTCAAGCCACACAGCAAAGTAAACTCACACACCAGTGTAGGCTCTGAAAAGTGCCCACATTGTGGAGTGGGCATGGAGGAGATACAGTCAAATGCTTTTTCATATGGGTTTGAAAGGCTGCTGGAAGGACACTGGTTGGGGAGAGGAACTGCTAAGATCTGCATCAAAAGCAGTACGATGTCATTGTTTTTGTGTTCCTGCATTGAAGGGATGTAAGGACACCGGGAACATGACATTGCCCTAGCAGCGCATATCCTCTTTCACACTCAGTAACTGAGTTACCATAAAGGGAGGTTCAGCCGTAGCAGTTTGGACATTACTTTTCTTGCACCATAGGGTGGAGAAGGTACTCATTGGTGCCGTAAGATATACCTGTTGTTTTGCACAGTTCTGCCCATAGTTCTTCCTGTTGGAAGGGACCTCTAGAGCTTTTTTCGTCTAACCCTCCTGCTACCTTAAATTTGTTTACTCAGGACCTCATCCAGTCAAAATATGGGTATCTCCAAGATGGAGACTCCACAACCTCTCTTTGCAACTTGTTTCAGTTCTTGTCAACCTTCAAAGTAAAAATGCTTTCCTTTAATCTAGTCTGAATTTTCTGTGTTGCAACTTATGTCCATTGCCCCTTGTGTTTCCAGCCTGCACTTCTGAGAAGAGTCTGCCTACATTGTCTCTATACCCTCCCATTACATAGTTCAAACACCATTAAGATATTCCCTTAAACTTCTCAGGGACAAATAAACCCGGTTCTTAGCCTCTCCTTGTACATTATGAGCTCCAGCTCCATAATCAAGTGGTGGCCCTCCATGAGACTTGCATCAGTGTGGCAACATCTTTCTTGAAATTGGGAGCTCCAAACTGGAAATGACCCCACAATCATTACCAGGCAATTTACCCTCAGCTTAATCCTAAACTCTGACAGAATTTTACCACTTCAGAGCAAAAGTACTTGTTTCCATACTGTAGTCAAAAGGCACCTACCTTTAAGCAATGGCAAAACTTGCAGAACTTGGTGCTCTTAACCACATTTTCAGCCAGTGGAGAATCTGTCCCTTACTTAAAATCCTTAGAAATTGCTGGCTCATTCAGAAGGTTCTTTCCAACTTTGAAAAGGATGTTCTCTTTCTCTTCTTCTGTGAAATATTTTCAAAGAATTGCTTGCCTGTTTCTCATACATCCTACAGTAGTAACACCACAGAGTTCTTTCTCCTGTCCTGTTTGGGTAACAAGATGTTACTGCACTCTGCAGTTCACTTATCCAAGGAAGCATAACAAATAAGAATGTTTACCATCTTACTCTCTTACTCTTCCTCACATGCATACTATTTTTATTCTACAGATCTAGAAGGAATAATATAATTAATAAATTCATTTTTAATATAAATTGCAATTAAGACTGCTAATTTGAAAAAAGCTTCTTATTTTGCCTCTCAAATAAGATGCAAGAATCCAGTTGTTCAGAGAACTGTTAATTGCTTAAATTTTTTGACAGTGCTTTTCAATTTATAAGCAAGATCTTAAATCTCTGCCAAAGGAAAGGTCAATTGCCCAGCCTTTTCTGATGTACTTATGAGGCAGTATCTCTCTGCATTTATACCACCGAAGTCGGAGACTTTTTCATATATACATTGTAATATAGCGTGTTTTTATTTGGCTTGGAAATGTTGTAAAGGTAGCAAGTTTGGTTCTTCATGAGGATTTTCATCTGTAGTAGTAGTAGTGAATCTGGAGGTGATTCTAAGCCATTCTTCAGCATACTTTTATATATTTTCTGAGTGAAAGTTATTATAACTATTATGTGTTACCTACGACACAGCTGGTACACAAGAGGAAAAATACTGCTAGCATGTGTATTGCATGGATGTTGAAGTAAAATATTAGCAATGCAATCTGCAATAACACATTGGGAAGAATCACTTCTCTTACAATTTGCAAAAAACACAGTGTTTTCAACTCTAATGCATATATATGTTTGAATCAGTTCTTGCAACATGACATCAACTAGATAAATACAATGGTACTCAAATCCAGAATAACATTTCTATATTTAACATACAACTTTTGTGTAACTTTTCTACATTTGCACTCTGTGTAGCCCAGTAAGGTCAGGTTTTCTCATTACAATGTTTTATAATCACCCCAAGGCTTCTATATTCTGCCCTTTAGCTTTACACCAGTACAATACACAGTCTCCCCTCATCAGTTCACTAATAAAGAACACATTGACTCTAAAAAAGAGAATTGTAAGTTTCAGTAACAAGTAATATGAAAATATATCACTTAGCCCTCCAGAAGACCAAGGAGAACCCAGAAGAATGATCCTTATCTTGATTTTAGGATACTCTTAGGAGACGATTAATGATCAAAAAACAGCTGTGCTGCTTTACACTAGCAGAGTGTTCAGCTCAGAATGATTTAAATAGATTGGTTTATATGCATTTATAACATAAGAGCTTAATCAGCTTTACTTTCCATCTTGAGGGCGCTCACAAGGCATGTGCAGGACAACCAGGGGATC
>NW_008795243.1:344236-348236 GCF_000699145.1 Aptenodytes forsteri | reverse complement strand
TTGGAAGAGGCTGCCCAGGGAAGTGGTTGAGTCCCCATCCCTGGAAGTATTTAAAAGACGTGTAGATGAGGCGCTTAGTGACATGGTTTAGTGAGCATGGTGCTGTTGGGTTGATGGTTGGACTCGATAATCTTAGAGGTCTTTTCCAACCTTAATGATTCTATGATTCTATGATTCCATCCACAAATAGAGCTTGCCTACCTGAACACGTAAGCAACAGGTAACCTGAACTTGAGGTTGGAGATCAAAACCCTGTACTCCATTCTGTGCTGAAAATCTATCCTCAGGTAGTATACACACACACACACACACACACACACTCTCTGTTTAATTAAAAAAACCCACCCTGATATAAATTATGTAGCAGCACAGTTCCACTGGGTACATTTGCAGCTGGAAATTTCATCGGCCAGAGTCTCTGCCACCTTCATGTTATGTAGTGATGTCACGTTAGTCATTCTGATTAAAAAGAAACTGACAATAGCAGGATTTTACAAGCAGAGAAGTATAAAAAATCGTTAGATACTGCGGCAAGGAGACTGTTTTATAAAAGCTGTGTGAATCTTCAGTGAGTAAATAAGAGGAGTAAGAAAAAGGATGCAAGTAAAAAGACTTGTGATGATGAAGAATCTGGGGAATGGAGAAAAGAAGCCTTAAACAGCCAAATGGTGAGAAAATGTGCATTAAAGCATCAATCTGAAACCCAGTGGGGCACAGCATAGCAATTTTACCATGTTTAAGAGTGTCAGTTTGATACCTGAAAATTAAGTATAAACTGAGCATGAGTCAGTTCATTACAGCTGCCTCATCCAAGTACTGCACCTCAGTCCTCAGAGAAAGACTAAGGAGGAAATTGCTCATTTTAAGAGCCATTAAACAAACACGTAGGGAGGAAAGCAGGGTTCAGAAAGTCCAGGCTTATGTGTTGGTGTAGACCCTGAATCCCAGTGTGGGAACGGTGTCCCCAGCTTTGCACAGATCAGTCTTGACACCAGACCAAGCAGTGCGCGTCAATGGAAGTGTGGTGCGTGCAGCTGCCGGCAGCCACATCACCAACGTGCACGACCCATGCTGGGTATGAGAAGCCATCTTCTGTAAAGGAACTGAGACTCATTAGGCATCTTTCTTTGCTTTACCCTCATAACTGCATTACTCAGTTTATCAAGTGTTTGCGTCGTAAATAATTATTGGCTGATACAGTATTTAAAGTTCAAACTTGAATGTAGAGGACAATTCTGTGAAAGGCTGTGGAAAGGCTGGTATTTCCCTGAATCCTGTGGAGAGCTCACACTGGAGCAGGGAAAAGTGTGAGGAGGAAAGAGCAGCAGAGAAGCTGTTATGTGCTGACCACAGCCCCCCATTCCCCATCCCCTGCGCTGCTTGGGGGGAGGAGTCAAGGAGTCGGGAGTGAAGGGGTGAAGCTGAGCCAGGGAAGAAGGCAGGGGGTGGGGGGAAGGTCGTTTAGTTTTGTCTCTGTTTCTCACCATCCTACTCTATTTTTAATTGGCAATAAACTGTATTTAGTTTAGGCCCAAGTCGAGTCTGTTTTGCCCGTGTCAGTAATTGGTCAGCGATCGCCCTGACTTTATCTCAACCCATGAGTTTTTCCATCTTATTTTCTCCTGCGTGCTGTTGAAGAGGGGGAGTGAGAGAGCAGCTGGGTGGGGGGCTGGCAGCCAGCCAAGGTCAGCCTACCACAGTAATAATAAATTAAACACATTTAACATGGCTGGTTTTATCACATCTATCTCAGTTGAGCGTAATTCAGAATTTGTTGAAGGGAAGCCTGAGGAAACCCATTCTTCATTGAACTCTCTCATTGCTGCTCTGTCACCTAAGAGATCTACAGCAGCAACTTTTACCTTTTGGCTAGTTAAGTAAAAGAAACCCTGCACCATGTGCCTTTCCAGCACTGTAAAGAAAACCAGTAAGTGCTGAGTAGAACAACATTTAGGAGTCTGTTTGTTAAAAGTTTCACAGGGGTAGTGAAAGCTGCTTTACTCACAGAAGGCAGGGTTGTTTAACCTTAATATGGTGTATAACATAGTATGTCACGTGGCATGTAGACATGGCTCTACCTGGCAGAAGCTCTAGGCATGTATCACTAGGTAGAAGTGTTATGATACTTATACTGCTTCATCCACACTTTTAGTTTCTTTGCTTTTAAGCTTATTTATGGCAATACAAAGTTAGCTCACCCCTACCTGCAATCAGAACAGGGAACAGTTTCCTGAGTAAACTTAATTTAATTTAAATAATCTGTTCATATTTTCCTTTTCTGGCACAATCTGGTTGCTCACTCACCAACTGAATCAGTCATGGAAACCAGTTGGAATCAAGACTTATGTTAAAATGCTTTGGCATTTCCACTTCCACGTCTCATATAATTGCAAAGAAAATGATACATTGCCTATCCCTTTTTCTCATGTTACTTAAAAATCTATCTTAACTATACTGTATGAGGTCAGGTTGCTCATGGGCACTGGTCTGACATGCAAGAAAACAGACTGCTGGTTGATACAGAGGAAATAAATGTCAGGGAATAGCTTGCTTGGATTTTTTTTTTTTAGTTTAATTTGCCAGAGATGGCAGAGAAATTATTCCTGCTCAGGAAACAATCATGTAATGAGGAAAGGCCTAAGGCTTTTAAACACAGCACCTCTACTTCCCTCAATGGGATTGGTGGTAATGGCCAGTAAGTTTCTGGCAAGTTGCCTGTTGCAGGAATGCCATTTACTTGCTTCAGAAGGGAATATTTCTGAGTCTGGGTGTGGTTTATTTCATTTTTAAGGTTGTTTTAAACAATTAATAAAGATCCAGCACTTTTATGGGCATTAAATGCTGTTTCCAGCACTGACTCCTGCTACAGACCAAGAACCCACGTCTTTCTGACAACAGCATCATCAGCATCTTGCTGATGTCCCACTGGCAAGCTAAGGAGGGCATTTGGTGAAAGTCGTGAAGTGTCTTTGCAAGACTGGCTGCAAGCAGTCCTGAGCTTGCTCTGTGTGCTATCAAAAAGCACTCTGCGTTGGTATTGCTCTGGGCTGAGGTACTAAATCAAGCACAGTTAATCCTATTAGGACTGTATAGCATCCAGACACAAGCTGTTTCACATCTGGCCTGCTTCAAGAAAAGATGTAGGTGTATTAGCACCTGCTCATAAAGACTATCCTCAAGTATCTGTCTGAGGGACCTGGAAAAACGCACCTAAAAGCTCTTCTGAAATTCAGAGGGGAAAAAAAGGAAAGGAAAGGAAAGGAAAGGAAAGGAAAGGAAAGGAAAGGAAAGGAAAGGAAAGGAGAAAGGAAAAGGAAAGGAAAGAAAAAGAAAGGAAAGGAAAGGAAAGGAGGGAAGGAAAGGAAAGGAATGGAAAGGAAAGGAAAGGAAAGGAAAGGAAAGGAAAGGAAAGGAAAGGAAAGGAAAGGAAAGGAAAGGAAAGGAAAGGAAAGGAAAGGAAAGGAAAGGAAAGGAATCACTGATACTGGAAAAAATGGAATCCCTACTTGAAGGAGGCATATTTACAGACATTTGCAGATATTTACTATCAGTTTTTAATACTGTTACAGTCAAATGAAGAACAACTTCAAGAATTAAGGAAGCAGGACAAGGATCTAAAGGGTTTTTACAAAAGTATTTAACTCTTCACTGTACTTGACTGTCCTGTATTTGAAGAGCCCTGTACCATGTCACAAAGACCATTTTCTTTAATATATTCCTTTTTGACCAGTTTATTCGCCATCTCATAGCAAGGTTTTTTGAAATACCATCTGCACAAAGTCTATTAAGGAACACAAGCAAGAATATTTCTGTAATGTGCCTGTTTCAAACACGAAATGTGTGGTATTTATGCATACCAAATCATAGAATCATAGAATCATTGAGGTTGGAAAAGACCTCTAAGATCATCGAGTCCAACCGTCAACCCAACACCACCATGCCCACTAAACCATGTCCCTAAGTGCCGCATCTACACGTCTTTTAAATACTTCCAGGGATG
>NW_008795243.1:332879-343964 GCF_000699145.1 Aptenodytes forsteri | reverse complement strand
GTCCTTCTTGTAGTGAGGGGCCTAAAACTGAACACAGTATTCGAGGTGTGGCCTCACCAGGGCCGAGTACAGGGGCACGATCGCTTCCCTACTCCTGCTGGCCACACTGTTTCTGATACAGGCCAGGATGCCATTGGCCTTCTTGGCCGCCTGGGCACACTGCTGGCTCATGTTCAGCCGGCTGTCGACCAACACCCCCAGGTCCTTCTCTGCTGGGCAGCTTTCCAGCCACTCTTCCCCAAGCCTGTAGCGTTGCATGGGGTTGTTGTGGCCAAAGTGCAGGACCCGGCACTTGTCTTTGTTGAACCTCATACAGTTGGCCTTGGCCCATCGATCCAGCCTGTCCAGGTCCCTCTGCAGAGCCTTCCTACCCTCGAGCAGATCAACACTCCCGCCCAACTTGGTGTCGTCTGCAAACTTACTGAGGGTGCACTCAATCCCCTCATCCAGATCATCAATAAAGATATTAAACAAGACCGGCCCCAAAACTGAGCCCTGGGGAACACCGCTCGTGACCGGCCGCCAACTGGATTGAACTCCATTCACCACAACTCTCTGGGCCCGGCCGTCCAGCCAGTTTTTGACCCAGCGCAGAGTCCACCTGTCTAAGCCGTGAGCCGCCAGCTTCTCTAGGAGAATGCTGTGGGAGACAGTGTCAAAGGCCTTGCTGAAGTCCAGGTAGACCACATCCACAGCCTTTCCCTCATCCACTAGGCGGGTCACCTGGTCATAGAAGGAGATCAGGTTGGTCAAGCAGGACCTGCCTCTCATGAATCCGTGCTGGCTGGGCCGGACCCCCTGGTTGTCCCGCTCATGCCTTGTGAGCGCCCTCAAGATGAACCGCTCCATAATCTTCCCCGGCACCGAGGTCAGGCTGACAGGCCTGTAGTTCCCCAGATCCTCCTTCCGGCCCTTCTTGTGGATGGGCGTCACATTGGCAAGCCTTATTAATTAATAAATATTTTTCCACTGGTCTCCTGCGTCAGGCCAATTTGTCAATATGATAAAATCCAAACTCTACATTTTGTCATTAAACTGAGCAGACAGGTTCAAATTAGATTTCTACAAGGTAATTCTTTAAGACTTTGCCATCAAATATTCAATGATTGTAGAAATGCTATAGAATATCTCTAAAAATGAAAGAAAAAGAAAAAGACACAATTTTGTTTCCTTTGGGAAGCAGGATTAGTTTGCTGTAAAATTTAAATATGTGTCAGATGTGGAAACACAGCTGAAATGCTAAAAACTTCATATAACTTAAAGTGTTCCACATTGATATCATATTAGGCAGCAAGAACATGAATTATGGGAAATGCAATCATTTGTTTTGTTTAAAGAAATAGCGTAGAGATACGTCAACTACAAAACCCCATTTCCCCAAGCTTCTTTTGAAACACCCACCCCTCCATATAATAATATAATGTCTGGTATACTCTTGAATAGCTTGACAAGTTGCAATTTCAGTCAATTTTGGCTTTCAATACTTGCTGTCATGGAAAGAAGAGTTGTTTCAAAAAAAAGACATGAGATGAAAAGAGTGAATCTGGAGCAAGGTTCCTTAGATAAATGACCTTTCAACTTAGGACATATATGATTATTATTTAGTTGGCAAAAAAGAGTAGATTATGAATATTTAATTAACAAGACTCTAGCGCAAACCAGAGACTGAAACAGAGACAGACAGATCTTAGTCTGTGATTATACTGCTCTTTCTCCTATTAATTAGAACCCTGCTCCATGCTCTTTTGTTGTGTTTGTACTGTCTCTTATGCTAATTGTAGTTTTAGCCTTTCTTACGGAATAGTAATTTACATTTTATAACATTGTATGCTTTAGCCATTCATCCTCTTGTAGGTCCCAGCCCATATGTTTTGAATTAGATTCATCTGTAACTGGGTATATTAAGTCTGTTGGAGTGTCTGTAGCTGGAGTTATATCCCTGTATGCTTGACCATGTTATTGTCTTTCTTGATAAAATTAGTAATTATGTACAAGTTTCTTTAGAAAAGGTGGAAGAAGAAGGGGGTTGATTTGGAAGATGGAGAACCCTTATGCAGGTAACATTTCTTTCTTATCTATTCTGTCATAGTAAACTAGTCTCTGACTCAATATAAGGCTTCATGCTATTCCGCTATCAACAATAATTAAAACTTTTCTGGAGTTATCACACCAACCAATGGCAAAACAATTGGTTGTGTAGATTACTCTTACATGTAGACTAGCCAGCCATTTCAACAATTAAGCATGAAAGACAACACAACAAGGAACATAATTTAGCTGTAGTAGTGGCTTAGAAATTTGGCTTCAGTTCAGACTGGATATGTTAAGCTTCAGAAAATTGACATCATGCTCCATGCTGATTCCTCTACCCAACGGCCATCTTTAAAGGTATTGGGCTACTTCTGTTCTCTTCTGTGGTGAATATCTGTCAGCTGCTTGTCCCTTGTAATGTTTCAACAGATGGTGAAAGCCTTCTGACTGTTTTCCTAGGATTTTTGTAAGAAGGTCAGTGCTTAACTCTATACTGCTCCAGAAGTCTCACACACGGGATGGAATAACTCTGTACAGCAATACAGGCTGGGCACCAGCTGACTAGAAAGCAGCTTTTCAGAAAAGGAGTGGGGAATCCTGGCGTACAACAAGGACTTTAACTAAACGTGGGTGAGCTGTATGCCTCTGCAGCAAAGGCGGCCAACAACTTACCCAGCTGTGGTAGCAAGAGTGTAGCCAGCCAGTCAAGGGAGGTTTAGCACTCCCCTCTGTTTAACACTAGGGAGTTCACAGCTGGACTGCTGTGCCTGCTTGTGGGCTTTCTGTATAAGTTGCAATACATGTGGGATTTCTGTGTAAGAAATACATGGCTATCCTGGTGCGAGTCCAATGGAGGGTAATCAAACTGCTTAGAGGACTGCAGCACATGGCATATGAGGAGAAACTTCTTGCCCTTCCTGAAGATGGGTGTGACACTTGCCTTTTACATCAGGAAGCATCTTCCCTTTCCCTCCTCTCCAATTTCCACAAACTTTTAATGATGACAGAGCCCCTTTTTGCAATATCAGCCGGCTCCATCACCACTCCTGAACAAATGTGTTTTTTTCTAGCATTCTTTCCCCCCCCTCAATCTCATGAAGATTTGAGTTAACTTCTAACATTGATTAATATGAGGTAAGGAAACTAGACTGCTTCTTGTTCTATTTGCTCAGCTCTATCAAAAGGATGGTTGCTTGAGTTTTGGCTGATTCACAGGTAGGCATTTAACGCCTCCTTAGATGGAACAATGTGGTAATTTAGTGTAACAAAGTGGGCAGGGTAGTGTATAAAAACCCAAATAATAGTCCATGATGAAAAGCAGAATTTTCAAAGGAGATGAAGTCTCCTTTCATCCTTAGCATGGTAGAAAGACCTTTATTTTATGGCACCTAAGATTGTTTATCCAAATTCTGATACTGTCAATGATCTTTCATTGTTATTTCCTTCAAATCTGAAGTATAAGCACAGAGTTTTAACAAACTTGGCTGTGGTGATAGGTTATGAATAAGCCCTGCTTATGAAAATGGCTAGAACCTAGAGCTTCCTGTGCCTTTAGATATGTGAAGATAGAGGTAGAGGGAAAAAAAAAAAAAAAATTGAGGGAGAGGGGGAAAAAAAAAAAAAAAAGAGGGCTTTGAGGACACTACTGCATGGGCAACCTGTACTCAAAACATTGAGATAGGCTGCTGAGGAGACCACAGAATTCCAGATTAGTTGACTGTAATATTTAAATATTCTAATAGTTACTTTGGAGGGACCTGAAGCCGTAAATTTTGCTGCAGAGAGAGAAGAGAAAGCATGTCATGATACTTGTAATTCACAGGAAGAAGGTCAAAAAGCGCAAAGATACCATGCTTGGTTTTCTAAAGATTAGAAAAAAACAAATACATAACCCTGGGTAAGGATAGAAAACTGAAGAAAAAGCAACAAAAAGAATGTATCATGGTAAAAAGTTGATACAGACAACAGCGAAAGGTATTTCTAAATTCTGAGCCTGCCTGAACTGATTTGGATACTGAAAGCATAGACAAGAGGGAGAAAAAGCTAAGGTGGTGCAGAAATACAGGATGACTGAGAAGAAATGCAGTGATTTAATCCAGAACCATTTTGTTTTAAAATGAGAATGTTTTTTAATACCGTAATCCAGAAAACTATGCTCGTGACCTTATTAACACGTCCCTTAATGGAAAACTCTAAGAGTGGGCTCAGAATGTCTTAATGGTTTCTAGGAGAATGAGAAGTAGTTAGTAAAGACAATTAATTACTGTGTCCAAAAAGGGGTAAGGCTTACAGTGAGTGACAAATGGTTTTAATTGATTTTTTGGGTGAACTACCTGCCTATTTTCTAATTGCTCCTTCCCTTTTCTTCCCTAAGCTTAGCCTCTCTTAACCATAGTCACACAATAAAGTGCCCATTCCTCTACCTGAGAAAAATGTTTCCCTGCTTTCCTGAGGGACCTTCTGAGGTTGAGTGATGCCTGATTCCTGAATTTTGTGTAGTATTAGGCTATAAATTAGTCTTTAACAGAGAGACCAAAGGCATAGCTTGCTTGAGATGGTGCTCAGCTCTGTTGATCAACAGGTACCCAAAGAGAAATTTTGACTGGCAGAGAAGTTAGGGAGACAGGTGATAGCAGTCAGCTCGTGCCTGAGGCTGCAGAGGTTGGCAATAAGTCTGTCTGATCTTGGCCAACAAACAGAGACTGACGAGGTCTCCGTCTGGTTCCCCTCCCCAGTATCCAGAGCATGTGCAGGGCTTGGGCTGCTCGCGGAATGCAGATGCTGAGCTATGGTGTCTTGGAGAGGTCAAGTGTGCAGACCATCCTGGGATTAGTGCATATGGGGGATATTTGACAGTGCGGGCTGGCAGTAGAAGGTAACCTCCTTTAACACATGTATTTCAGGAAGTTTTATCGTTTTGTTATAGAATATAAGCCATTACTTGGTAAGTAATTTTAATTAAACTGGCAGAATATCACTGAGAGAGAAATATGGCAAAAAACATATTCTTAGGTCTTACATAGACCTAAGGCTGGGGTATTGTTATTCTACTACCTCCACTGAGACTTTGCAGAATAAAGCTTTTAATAACTAAGGAAAAGGTATGGAGAGAAAAGTACTAAATTCTATGCAGTGCTGTCTGCCTCAGAGAAAAAATCTCCCCTGGGAAGACGAAAAAAATAATACTGTATTAGCTGGCTAGTTCAGAACCATTTCTATACCCTAATGAAGGCAATTCTGGAATTACATATTACTCATCTTGGGTGAAAGGGGCAATTTGTATAAACCTGTCTCACTGGTTATGGGCAGTTATTGTCTGCCATAGCCTTTGAAAAAAAGATTGGCCTGTCACTGGGTGGGACATTTGAAAGTAGGGTGACATATACAGAAGGAAGGAGTCAAAATACGTGTGCTTCATGGCTGCAGCAGCTTTAACAGAACATACTAAAATATAAAATATGGAATCAAACAATATTTAACAACAGAGCATTACCACAGCAAACCAGGAAATATTATAAATAAAATTGATATCATAAGCATTAGTTCATACTGGTTACATCACCATTTAATTGCTTGTATAATGAATGTGATCTTTACTATTACTATTAACATTATTTTATTATGGTTATAAGTTTATATTTTAACTGTAATATAACTATTATGACTTTTACAATGACATTACAGCTCTAATGTTCTTATAATTAAAAGTGATGCTGTTAACACAGGTTTACTTGTATCCATGTCAATAATATTTCATACGTAGTTATTCTTTCAAACGTTTTTATTAATGGTCTGAAATGCCAGCTGGGATACTGTGATGGCTAGGATGAAGACTGAACTGCCAGTGGCAGAACATGACTCAGAGCAGCCAGAGCCAGAGTGGCATGATAAACACTCAGAGCATTTTTAAGAGAAACCAGAGTCAAATTATAAGGTGTGAAATGTAGCTGCTTACAGTTACTGTAACGTTCCCAGCAAAGTGGCCACTGAGGCAAAAATTAGTGAATGATTAGACAGTGAAGCAGTTAAGAAGTCCTCTGGAAAAATAAAAGTTAGAGGGAAACATTGACAACTTACTGCAAACTTTTTGTACATTTTCTGAAAATTTCGCAGTGAGAGCCAGACTGTGAAATGTTTAATGTGAAACACAGGCTGCTTTTGCATGAATGAAGGGGCACCAGCATTGGAAAGACAGCAAAACATAAGAAAAGGCAGTTTAAAATGTGAAAAGATTTTATTATGTCTCAGAACAAGAGGAACAAAAGCTAGATATATTTCTCTCAGAGCAGTTGTTTGAGCATTTGAAACCTATAATAGAAAAATCCAGTCAGTAATAATCTTGTATGCACTTTATCAGCTGCTGTTGCACATTTCACAAAGAAAATTTGTCTCCTATGGGAGATGTAAGTTTTAGGTTGTGACAACAGTATCTGGTTTATTTGCTAGCACTTGGTCTGTGCATCTCTAACAAGAGGCGACTGGCTGAGGAAAGCCTGCTGGAGATTGTCCTGAGCTGCGCGTGCCTTGATCTGCTCCAAAGGGATCCCAGAGCTGCCAGGGCTGGCGGGCAGGGAGCAAGGAGTTGGGAGTCTGTAACTCACACAGGCTGCACATTGGTAGAGACCTAGAGGTGTGGCAAGTTTATTCAGAGCTGAAGGTTGCACACCTTTTTCATAAGTCTATACTGCTTTCCACTCCTATTCCTGTTTCATCCTTGCTTCACAACTTTCCTTTGGGGTAGTCAGCTTAAACAAGCATCAGTTTTGCAGCTGCCCATGTATCACATAAACTGTGTCTGTTGGAGTCAGTGTCATCAGCAAGAGTTTCCCATGGCTTCAGCATTTTTCTGCAAAATGTTAGTAATATTTGGGAAATGGACAGCATATGTTCCCAGAGCTCCTTGTGAAAACAGTGGGAGTCTGAATTGTTCAACTGTGTGAGATCATCCAAGCCCATTTGATTATTGACTCTTTCTTAGTCTTGAACACATCTTGAATATATCTGTGGAAAGCTTAGGGAAGGGTGTGATTCTGCCCAAACCAGCAGAAGTAAATGAATGAAAATAGCCATGGGAGTGAAATCCCAGAGTAGCCTCAATTCAGTCATGTCCTTTCTCATGGTTTGCAGACAACGTGCTTTTACTGTTCTGATTCACCAATTATGGGACGTTTCACTTCTGCTTTTCCAGAGTGCTGTGGTAGGAAAGGGAACATGTTCACTGCTCCTTACGACACTTGGGTTCTGTTCATTACAAATCAGCTCTAGATGAGATCGAAAGCAATACAAGAACTGAAGCTTTTGGAAAGAGGGAATGGCACAGCTCATATTATTTCCTCTTCTGCTTCGTACGGTTTGCCAACTGCATAATGAGGTCTGTTAAGAATTAGAAAATATTATCTATATGCAGAAGTCTTTATACTATGCTGCACGTGATTCTAAATGTTTTTATCTAGAAATAGTAGAAATTAAACAAAAATTAATGTTTGAATAGTCTTTGATAACTCAGCCATATAGCTACATCCCCAAAATATTGAGTAAAGAAAACCAGAACACTTAGTATGCCTTGTACACAGACTGGAGGCACCACCAGATTTAACTTATGACTGAATGCTTAACTTGCATTAAGATCTTTCATCAAAATGCATTCGTAACCATAACACACACATTCAGATTCTGAGTAAACATACTGCTTTTAATTTTCATGCTGATAAAGTTCATTTACAAGGAAGAAGGAAAAGGTATAAAATAGCTTTTTGGAAGCTTTAATATTCTGATCAAAATATTATATGGTGTTCTGTAGATTACCAGAAGCAGTGATGCTGTCTTGAGTTTGACAGCTATTTTAGCATATGTGACAAAGGAACAAGTTTTTCCTCCCCCTGAGGAGAGAAAACCATAAAGGAAGAATTAGCAAAATTTGTCAGCCATCCTAGTAGTCTTTGTGAGGTTTTAGGAGAACCTTCTTAATCTTTTCAGAAAATAAATATATGCTATTCTTTTTAAACACTCCCACCTATGAAACATGAAACTCAAAGATTATATATAAAAATCAATATTCTACCATCATGTTTTTCCCAATGTGGTGAAATTAATTGGCAAAAGTCCTTAATTTCTATTGGAAAGTGTTCCCATGTTCACTCAACCTCTATGTAAGGAAGAAAATAATGAATCAAAGAAATAAACTTCTGAAATTTATACAGAAAGAGAGATATTGCTTTCTTCCTCATACCTCATCACATTTCAAAGATTAACCAGGCAAATGGAGTTGAAAATAATAGTGCATAATGAGCATCTTTATTTTTCATGTGTGACTTTTTTAGGTAAAAAAGTTTGCAGAGGAAAAAAACCTGGGAGGGGAGGAATGGGAATTTCTCCCATTCCAGTGAAATGGACCAGAATAGGGAACTTTTTATTGAATTTAAAATTCTGCTAGAATAAGAGGAGAATCCACAAACTGTATTTTTTCCCTCTCTCTTCTGAGCCCTTCTGAAATCACGATTTGTAGCTTCTAAGTTTTTTTTGTCTCTGTAAGCATACAGCTCTACGGAAGAATTTTGTTTATTATGCCTGAAAACATGGAACTTCACAGCTGATGAAGTTGTGGCAAACAATACGTCTTTTTAGAAACCTTCAAGGGAAAAGAAAGTTGGTTTTGGTTTGAATCTTATCCAGGACTCCTACCCAACCTTTTAGTAGTATTAAGAAATTTATCAGTGGCTGAAACAGAAACTGATGGTTTCTAGTATGTGTAAATTGTGACAATATTTAAAGAGAAACAAGTGAAAAAGTGATGTTGTGCCACAAAGCTAGGACACTAGGAAAAATCTGGATGCAGAATGAGGTTCTTTGAGGACTCTTGATAAGAGTCTGTGATACACCACTCCACAGAATGTAACGCAGTGATGGGCCTGTGCCCAGCAAGGGTACAGGCCTTTAGTTTGCGATTAATAAGGACCTCTTATTTAAAGATTTTTACACTGTATTTTCCTTAAGTACCTTTTTTGACATCTGAGAAAAGGTGTAGAACAGCTCTGTACAGTATCTTGGTATTTAATATCTGTAGCATTTCTGCAACTTTTAATTGACTTCTGTTTATGCACTTGTTACAACTTAGTACAACATTTTGTACTGAGGCATGTATTTTCCCAATTTCTTATTTATTCCTAATGGAATAAAGCAATAGTTTCTCTAAAGATGAGGAAAATATATGCTCTATGTTATGCTATCTCTTCACAGTTCTAATAGATCTTTGTCATTCACTGCCCTAAACAAAACCCCTTTCCAAATCCATTAAAACAACCCCTTCACACTGCCGTATACAATTCAGTCATTTATTAGGCTGTCCCTATTTGTTCAGCATTATCTCATCTGTTTGTCCTATGGGGTGTCAATTATTTAACTGTAACCAGTCCAATACATTGATTTCACCTCTTGAATGTACAGGCTTAAGATAATTTCTTTTCACAGTGGAACAAGGCTCTGCTGCTTCCAGTATCCGATGCCTATTTCATCTAAGGCAGATGCTTGGAGCCTGTGAGTAATAATTTCTTTTACTTGAATACATTTAATTTAGCAGTCTTTCACAGTTTAATTCATCCCAGCTAGTTAATGAACATTCATACTACCAGTATAGATATATTTTTCCTCTAAAAATCAGTAAAATGAACGTATTAAAAATGGTTGCACCAACCCTTGCTGCTAAGATTCTTCAATGGAATTTGAAAATTAGTTTGGGAGTGAGCACATGTTCAAAAACAATATAAAAAAGACAGTACTTTATAGCAAAACGTACCAGCCAGCAAAATCTGAAAAAAAAGGAGGACCCTACAGGCTAGAAGAACCTCTGAATAGTAGACTAATATTTTTTCTGATATATACTGCTCAGTCTATGTGTGACAGTCTCACTTATGTTCTCCTCCAACAAAATTTTGAGATTTCATATCCATAGTGCTTATTAACCGAACATTGATGTTTGCCATATTTTTTCCAGCAATAGAGCACAGCTCAGTTACAGACTGAATTTACTGAAGTATGGGTTACACAAACAGCTTTTTGGGAAATACGTTTTTTGAGCAGGGATGGGGACCTCTGGGATCCCAGGAATGGATGTTCTCCCTCAGGAACATCTGAGACACCAGCTCCCCACCTGGCAAGCACAGCTTCTGCTAGAAAATGCTTGCTGAATTTCAGAAAGAAGGATTTTGCAGTGTCCAGATCTGTATAATCACTAAATCACTACACCCTTCTTTGACGAATAACCTACTATTGCACAGTGAAAATCATTCTTCAGCCAAAGTACAGTAAGACAAACAAAGAAAAGTTATTCACAACCGCCAGAGCGCTGATTCCTTCATCCAGCAAAGTAAACATCATAGCTGGAAAGGTCTCACATTATCGGTGAAGAAAAGGGAGACGAAAACAAAAGGAAGCTACTTACAGTGAGATTAGACAGGAGAATTTTTCTAGTTCTGTGCAGTTAGCTAGCTTTTGGCTTTTCTACCTGTCACACCTCAGGGATTTCCAATCTGCCCTGTGCTCTGCTAGGAAGAGTTTCTCTCTAATAAGTAAAACATGTTAGCTTTTTATAGCCAATGTCTGTTTTGCTATAGCATCCAGACAGATTTAATCTTTCATTATGAAACTAGTTGTTCTTCCTTGTCCATGAGATGGCTTAGCCATCTTAAGTCAAAATTTTTCTGATATGACTTCTGTATTTTGTAAAAGTGCTGTGGGGCAGGAACAGGTAATCAAAAGAGGAAGGATGAATCTGGAGCAAGACACGTGCCTATGCTCTCACACACTACTTTATTCAATATCTATTTCTAGGTTAAAAAATGGTCTTGGTAGAAACATCTAACCAAGCTAACTTTGTGGTTCACTACCTGCAGCTATCTGCAGTTAAGATCATCAGTAATTATCTGTCCTGAAATGATGGTGTGATTAGAATAGAAGAATAGACTCTATTTCAGTTGGAAGGGACCTACAACAATCATCTAGGCCAACTGCCTGACCAGTTCAGGGCTGACCAAAAGTTAAAGCATGTTGTTAAGGGCA
>NW_008795243.1:324728-331837 GCF_000699145.1 Aptenodytes forsteri | reverse complement strand
AAAAGCCTTACTAAAATCCAGAAAAACTACATCCACCGCCTTCCCTTCATCCACTGGGAAGGATATTAAATTAGTTAAACAGGACTTTCCCTTTCCGAACCCTTGTTGACTGTGCCTGATTGCTGGTGGCTGGCTCAATATCACTTTTCTAAGCATCTTATAACGTATTCTTTGGAGTTCATGATCTGGTGAGCCTAGACTTGCACTCAGAAATCCAATAGTGATGTTTTTACAAACTGGCAGCAAGAGCAAGTTGATAAGTTATTCATTTTTTTTCCACCTCTAAGTTCATAAGACTAAACTGCGTTCTCTAACATACGCTTACCTATGATTATTTTAAAAAAAGGGGGAGGGGCATATGGCCCCTCTCTGTTGCAGCTAATCAAAAGAAGAACCACGCAGCAGGAAGCCTGTGAACATGCTGGAATGCAGAAGATACCCACGAGGACAAGCGCAATGTCATGCACACACCACACTTTTGAAAGTTCAGTAGAAGTTACACATCCCACTCTACGTGATGTTGGAGCCAGATGCAAAGTGCTATTAATTAAGAGGGAAACATTAGCTTTCTTGATAGATCCAACATAAGGAATATGTATTGAAGGAGTGTGACTGATTCACAGGCAAGATCTATCATAAAGGAAATGCAAGGGGAGAAACAGATTATATCAAAACAAAATAGTGCCCAGAAGTGTTACACGGGAACAAATTCTGTGACGATTCTTGCCTTTCAGATGAGAAGTTGCTCCTTGGCTCTGTTTTCAAGCACTGTAGCTGGCTCCCTTTGAAAAGAAATGGGGAACTGGTTTGGAAGGGAAGAGCGCTCTGTGTGCATGGTATGGATGAGACAGCGTTAGAGCTGCTGTGCTCCACCCAGCACTTGTCTGCCAACAATAAAATGCTGCTCTTGTGGAGCTCCCTACTCCCGGATGCCACTAAGCAGATAAATGCAAAGAGGTGCTAGAATTGCATGCAGTCTTCAGAGTAACTTCATTTTTTGTTTGTTTCCTTTCTGTTCTGGAACAGAAGAAACTACAAATGGCAAAACTCCTCTGAAAAACAGATCCTAGTTCTCATTTGTCCTTAATGGTACCATTGAGTTATGACTATGTACTCTTAAGTTTGTTTTTCTAGTCAAATAAAGTAGGTCAAATTAAACAAAATTTTTTAATCATTACTCATTTTCTTTTATCTTATGAAACTTTTAAAGTGGGCATCAATTACAAAAAGAATTTAATGGTGGTATGACCTCAGTTCTAATCTCTGTCGTTTTTCAAGCCTCACCTATTTATTTGCTGGAGTTATAATTCCTCCTTTTGCTGGATTAACGTTGTCTTATAAAAACAGATACTCTTTTATTTTAAGATAAGTGAGCTTTTTTTTTGATTCATGCTCCTGTATGGTACTTTTACTAACAGTTGTCACATGCCAGCTGTTAATCTCTTGATGTTGTTTAATGACGTAGTTATTTGGAGGATTTAGAAGTTAAAGTTGTGGGAAGAAGTTTTAATATCTGTATTTGTCACTCACTCAGGTCACAAATTCAAGGTATTTCTTACATCTGCTTTATTGCATTTCTTGTACCTCCCAACCATCTTTTACTCTGCAGACAGTCCTCTGCTGCAAAGTAATTTTGCTTACTTACGTTTCCTTGACCATATCTAATATATGTCACTTATTGTACACCATCGCTCTTCTGTTAGATCTCCTTGTGATAGTTTTATCTTCTTGTTTTTAAGTTAACCTCTCACGTGCAAGATAACAGCTAGGCTGAGACTATCTCTGTGAAGCTGTCTTACCCTGCAGCTCTTTCATAAGCAGAATATCAGTGGGGCAGGAGAAGGGAAAGAGGAGCATGATTTTTTGTTGTTGTTGCTAGAACATAAAACCATTTGTTCAGTTCAGCTTAACAGCGGTCCTCGAGACTTGCCACAGCAGGTCACATGCATGGCAGCACTCCATTTGATTGGAAAGAGTGGCTTTTAGGGCACAATGTACAAATACTATCTGCAATTGGAAAAAGCTGCATTCAAACTTGTTTAGAGTTTAGCTTCGGAACTAAAATAAGCATTCTTGGGTTGTATACTAAATTGCTTATATAAAGGTACATGTATTTGTAATGTATGTTATGCAACAACGTTACACCACTATTAGGAAAATGGCCTAAGGATTTAAATACTGCTAGGGTACTTGCACTGAGATCTCCAGTAACCTGAAGAGAAACTAATTTCAAAACTGTTAGGTTCATTTTAGAAGCTTGCGTCCCTCTGTGTGTTAACCTATTTCCAGTCAGTTTTACGGTCTTGCAGTTTGGCTCTTCTATAGCAACACCGCATGCAATTCTTCTGGCTGATCTCAATCATATGTTTGGGAATTAATTATTTTTAAGCAAAAGGAGACTATCGTTGAACAGACATTTTAAGATGTAACAGGTCCCATTTTGTACCTACTATTTCAGATTTGAGTATTGTATTTTACTTTACCTACAGTTCTCTAGCAACCTAGTAGTTGCTAGAGAAAGGTGTAGTTTTGAAATAAACATGCTTCCCCACAGCTTTATGAATTTGCATCCAATATTCCTTTGGTCAATGGTATGCTTTCTTTGCTCCAGAGCTTAGAGGGAAGAATCTCTGTACGTGTGAGGTCCCAGGAAAAAGAAGCAAAGAATGCAGTTTATTTCTGCACAGGTATTTGCAATAATTTCAGTATAATTCTAATTGTTATTATGTCATGACCAAACTGGCTAAAACTTTTTTTTTTATTATTTACAGTTAGTCTTATGACATTTCTTGCTTGCAGTTGCACATTTCATATTGTTGCAAGAACTAACCTTGTAAAAGGATCCTTTTTGCTAGAATAAAAGGGGGACTGCAGGAGAAATGAGTGATTGTGAAATACAGGTTGACTTCTTGATCCCTTGGGGGAACTTTGCTTGCATTAGATTTGCAAGTTCTGAATTATTGTTTTCAAAAGCATGAGGCTATTGTGCAGAAAACAGAGAATAATAAAGAAGTCCAGCACTTGAAGCATTACCAACTGTGGAAGAGAGACTGCTTTCCACTTCCACCCAACCTGCTGAATTTGACTCACATCTGTGTGGTAGTTACCATATGAAATGTTAAGTTTATTTTACTCTTGTTCCCCAGAGAATATCACTATGAAAATTTATAATTGTATCAACAGGCCTTGAAGCTTTCTGCCGCCTCTGCTTAAATGCAAACTAAGACTCTAAAGCGAAGTTTGAAAGAGAAAACACACGCAAAGAGGTGTGTAATGCCTTTCTCCAGAAGCAGAAGCAAACTTTTGACCGTCACTTAAATTATTTTAAATATCAAATCAAAATTAGTCAACAGCATCTCTTGTGGAAAAAAATCACATTTAATGAAAGGTCATTTCTGATGCCTTGCCTTTGTATAAAAATGCTTCAAAGCAATTCAAATAACAGCTTCTGTCTACATACACGTACGTTTCCAAACACCCGATGTCTCAGATTCCTTGGAAATACTTAGGAATTAGTTTTGAAGGCCCCATGTAGACAAATGTGATTAAAATGTAGCTTTTGTTCTTTAATTGAGACTTCTTTCACTTGCTCTGTGGTAAAATTACTCTGCAGCCTCATGTGGTTGAAGAAAATTCTTGGTTTCCTCTGTGCAGAGAATCATTGGAAGGAGCCTCATCTATTCCATTACCAGAATAAAGTACTTTTGTACTTGTACTTATGTCACTCCTGGCAGATGCCTGTCGATCCTGATCTGAAAGACCTTTAGCGATGAAGATTTCACACCCACTCTATCCCACTCTTCTGCTGTTCTTAGCAGTTGAAATCTTTCCTGAATATCTAATCAGAATCTCCTCTGTAGAAGTCCACTACTTCTTGCTTTATTTTGACAGAGGAAAAGCTACAAATTTTGCTTACTTTGACTTCAGTGAAGCTTTTGAAAGGAAAAAAATTTACAAAATTACTTAGAGAAAGATATGAAAGAAATGAAATTCAGAAGAAGGTGGTCAAAAGTAATCCTATGCAGGATTAATAAACAGCATGAAGAATGGATGGGATCAGTGGAAGTGGCTCTCTAGCAGTTATGCAGAAAAACAGATAAGAGATTACAGAGGATGATGAGATGACTGTGACACAACAATGTCAGGATACTGTGAAGAGAGATAAACATCACTCTGGGAAGTATAAACAGTCATATTAAGTAACTGCTATGTAGTACAAAGTAAGGTAAGGCTGGAGTACTGTATCCTATTAGGAAACCTTCATTTTCAAGAAAGATATAAAGCAATTAATGCAAGCTCAGATGATAAAAATGGAAAGAAGCTAAAGTGTAGTATATATGATCTGAAAAGGTTGAACAAGCTGGGACTTCCTAGCGTAAAGAAGAGAATGCTTAAGAGGAAGATGACAGCTTTCATCAAATAGAAGATACAGTTATCAGGAGAAAAAGATATGATCATTTGAAGAGCTTGCAATTGTTCTCTTAGCTTTTTCTAGCACATTTTGCATCAGGGTCTAATAATCAAAGGGTTTTTCAGGAGTTGGTCACATGTCAGGAGTGTCAGGACAGAGCTTGAGGTTGACTTGCCATCCTTCACATGTGCGTTGACCTGCTTTAAGGGTATCCTCAGAGTTGGCAAGACTTGGGCAAGTCCATCTTCACTTGGGCGTCCACAAACTTGGTCCCCTTGTGTCCCTCGGCGTTTCCCATGATCTCTTACTGAATTCTGAAACCAGGATTCTTAAGTAGGTTGTTATCAGTGGCATCGGGTTGTTGACTGGATGATACTGACATGAATTATTCCGTTATTTGTTGACTTGTTCTGTGCATAGTTTCTTGCTCTCGGAAACTGTGACCCTGGCCTCACTAGGCTGAACAGCTTTTAATAACACTTAAGACCAAATAGAGCCACTGGGGCAAAGCTTCATCAGCTTCAACACAAACAAGCGAAGTACATGTGCATTCTCACTCTTTTACTATGAAAAGCAGTGTCCAGAATATATGCTGATCATTGCAACACTAGAAGTAACTACACAAGTGTATGAAGGTAAATTAAAATCAATTTGTTTGAAATTAATATTGATAAACTCTTTGAGACTTTCTGCAAATTGTGATAAGATTTATATCTCATTTGCATGCTTTCAGCAAAATGACCTATATGTGGGACCTGGGATATGATATTCTTTCATTCTTTGTCTGTGGGTGGCATGTTGTAGGAGAAAAAGGCCCTTTGTATCAGTTAAAAATGTAATTTATACTTAGCATTTCTTAATTAGATACATTTACTTGTTCTTTATATTATGTCGCTGTTTCTAGAGCAGCTGCAACTGAAATAAGGGAAATAAATCTTTATTTATTTTGTAGAATAAACACCATGAAGATGTATTAAGGGTTAATTTCAGCAATTAATTTTCATACTTAAGAGTTAATGATGGCTAACTAAAGGTTTTGCTAATTGATGATAAACATTGTAATGACAAAATGTCCATGTTGGCCTTTTTTCATTTTAAAGCAATGATATAATTCTCAACAAGTAAGATTTGTCTCCTTTATATACATCCCAGATGAGCAAGCTGCTGAATGAGGATACTAAAAGGGTCAGAGATTTGAAAGAAACCTGAGAAAATAGAACCGGAAGGGGTCTAGAGAAATCATACTATTCATCCCCATGTGCATGTTTAATATCATTGCTGTGAGCAATCCTGATAAATTAAGTAGCTCACATGAGTAAATAAGATACACGTCTGCAGGTCTGAGACCACATTTTTTAACAATTAAACTGACATTTTCAATTTTTCTTAAGTACATTAAGTTTTTGATTTAAGGACCTCTGAACTGGTCAACCATTTACAAGCTAAAAGTTCCACATATTTACCAGAAAAAAGGATACTAGAAAATGAAAAAAGGTCTTTCAAATAGTATTGTTGTGCATTTAAGTAATAAGTATTAAGACAACTACATGTGTAATGTAGGAGCACTAGATGCTGACACTGTTGGGTTTTTTTGTTCTTTCATAGCCTTACAGTTTTATCTGGTTTATACCATTCATACTATCTTTATTTCTGAAAGGAGCAAATAATATTACTTCTGAAAGGGAAGTGCAACTATTTTAAAAGCATTATTTTAGGCATTAACAGAGCAATAGTTGTTAAACAGGGCATTTATAAACTCAGCAGATGCCAGATAATTTCCAGCTTCAGAAGAAATGTTGTCTCAAGCATGGAAATTATCTCTTCGTCTTTCAGGAAGTGCACTTGGAAGAGGTATTGTAATCAACAGAATGAATTTCAATTGCAGAGTGTCCCCTCCCCAGGAAAGCATCATGTCCACCTTGAACCAATCTGAAAGTGGAAAAGAGCAGTGTGATGACACAGTGTTGGGATCCTGGAAGTCGCAGTCATAGCTTGGACCAAGAGAGGTCAAGGAAGAACAAAACAGTTGTCACAATTTGATACGTGACTGCCTTTCACAAGCAATGTGGTAACAAATTAAGAGCAGTGTGTTTTCTAGAGCAAGATTCATCTGCCCGGAAGTTTGCAAATATTTCCCAATTGCTCAGCTGGATAATTAATTATTCCCACATGTTTATTGCTGGACCTAGCTCTTATGGAAAAGTCAGCTCTAAACCAAGTGAGAATTGCCATCATGGATTCCTTTGATGTTATGCTTTCATCTAACAGCTCTAGATTTGAGCTATCATTAACACAAATCTCTGTGTAAAGAGCTATATATTTTTAGAATTCTTTCAGTTTAAGATATGACATTTGCCTTACTCAAATGCTTGAAATAGAGTAGATGATAGTTCATATCTACTGTTTCTATTCTATGGCATGTTTAGTATCAGGGCTAGACTGGAATTCCTCACTTATTCTGGTTAACAATAATCTACAAAAGGAAGTCTACTAAAAGCAGTAACATTTTTTGTGAAACTTCGTAGGGGTCTTTGTCCTGGGATAGAGTTAGTTTCCTTCCTAGTAGCTGGTACAGTGCTGGGTTTTGGATTTAGGATGAGAACAAAGTTGATAACACATCGATGTTTTAGTTGTTGCTAGGTAATGCTTACACTAGTCAAGGACTTTTCAGCTCCCCATGCTCTACCGACTGAGAAGG
>NW_008795243.1:299101-324551 GCF_000699145.1 Aptenodytes forsteri | reverse complement strand
TATTTTATTTTATTTCAATTATTAAACTGTTTTTATCTCAACCCACGAGTTTTCTCACTATTACTCTTCCAATTCTCTCCCCCATCGCACTGGGGGGAGGGAGGGGGAGAGTGAGCGAGCGGCTGTGTGGTGCTCGGTTGCCAACTGGGGTTAAACCACGACAGTCTTGTAAACTGTGTGTCAGTTTATACAAAGAAAATGTGGTACTCGATCTGCAGCACTCTCTAGGTTGCCTTAATATTTGTCAAAACATCTGACAAATAATCAGTCAAACCAATTAATACCTCTAAACCCCTCAAATTCTAGGTTCTTCTGGTGACATTGACTATCATAGGAACAAACTACTTCCTATTTTGAATAACAGGAGACTGCCCAGAAACAGCAGGTGCATTTGGGTCAGGATTTCCAGGATTTGGATGATTTACAAATTTCTTCCACCTTCCAAACTGCATAAAACCATTCAACAGCCCTTCCATTTCAACCCTGAAACTTAGAATCTTTTTTTACTATGAGGTTATATTTTCCCTCTTGTCTCCATCAGCTGATCCTTAACCAATTCAACCTATTGAATTTTTGAAACCTCTTTGACAGCTTGTACTACCTGATCGGTTGTTCTTCCAGCCTGCTTTGCATGTGAGTACAAACCTGGCTTGTTGCATATCCCCAAATACTTCTCTCTCTACATATATATATTTTAGAGGTAAATATACAAGAGTTCAAACAAAAGATGGATTGTAATACATGATCGTGTTCAATCAAAAATAATCAAATAATTCACAAAAGTTACCAATTGGAAAAAATTGGTAACTTAACCCATGCAGGAAAAGAGTTCCACTCATTTCTAGTGTTGCTAAAAGTGCCTGGAGACAATTTAGAAGTCCTTAGTCATACAGCTCACATAAATTAACAAATCTGTGAAACTCGTCCCAGAGATAAAAGATGGCTCAAAAATCTGTATTATTTATATCCCACTTAAGCAATGTTATGAGAATTTTTTTTTAAACCATTTGGTAGGCTTCAATCACTGCAGTCATGAACTACAGTCACGGCCATTTAAATATGATGTATATTATTTTATTTTCCCTGTATCAAAAGGAATAAGATAACATTTCCTTATTGTGATAAAATGCAACATCAGAAAGTTATAATGCCACCATGTATATTACTTTTGACATAGATATAGTAGGAGAAAAAATTCCCTGGGGGGAGGAGGGGTTAATGAACAAGCATATATGAATGTATAAGAAGAAAATACTAAATTTATCTTATGGCCAAATTGTAAACAGCTGGAATTGCTAGAGCTATTCAGAAATTAACAAACATGTTAGGTGGTAGCAGGACACAGTTATCTCTGAGTGGGAGTTTTCTTTACAGTGAGATGATACCTCTGATACTATTAATGCCTTTAATGGTCTACCTTGTATCTTCAAGAAATTAAGAAGCTTGTCTACACAGTTTAAATTGATAAAAGACACAAAGTCTTTAAAAATTTTACTATATTTGCTATTTTATGAGGATGCCTTCCCTAATGTTCTTAGATCTTTATCTCTGAAAGTCTTGCTAGGGTACTCTGCTTCTTCGCCTTTTTTTTTCCTTTTTTTTTTTTTCCCCCATTCCATTCTAAAGATTAAATACATCAGCTTAGGTTCCCATAGGGTTTTTAGGCACTGCCACATTCATCAGTGCAATGCCTGAGTCCCAGGTGGTCTGTTACCAAAGTGGGATTTCCAATCTCTAAGTAGGTTCTAAAGGTTCCCTGAATGACATGTGAGGAGAGCTTGGTCCTGATGTCACAGAATGCTGCAAACTGACTTGGAAATGGTAAACTTGCTGGCATAAAATGTTGAGGAAGCATATGCCATATGAGGAGAGGCTGAGGGAATGGGACTTGTTCAGCCTGGAGAAGAGAAAGCTTTGGGGGAACCTAAGAACAGTCTGCTGGTACCCATGAGGAAGTTACCAAGAAGATGGAGCCAAGCTATTCACAGGGGTGAGAGGATGAGAAACAACAGGCATAAGTTGAAACAAGATAGGTTCAGACTAGATATAAGGAAAAACTTTTTCACTATGAGGACAGTCAAGTAGTGGATCTGATCACCTAAATAAGTTGTGTACAGTCGCAACCCTTGGAAGTTTTCAAGACCAGACTGGATAAAGCCCTCAGTAACATGGTCTGACCTCATAGCTCACCCTGTTTTGATGTCAGCAGCTTCTGACTCTGCAGGAGATGACCTCCTGAGGTCCTCTCCAACCTGAATTATCCTATTATCCTATGATCCTTTTTATTTCAATCTTGAACAGAGAAACAGATTGAATATTTATTGAGCTGTCTGTTTATTTGCTGTCTGTAATTTAAAGGTTAATATGTTTTTAACAAAGGAATTAAGGAAAAGAGAAAAAAGCAGCTCCATCCTAGACAGAGGTTAGAACATAGATCTAACCCAAGTGATCAATGAACCAACCAGGGAAGATGCTCTGTATAACTTGTTACTCACAAACAAGAAAGAATTTGCCAGGGAGGTGAAGGCTGAGGTCAGCTTTGTCTGCATTATCATGAGATTTTGGCATTTAAAATCCTGAGAAAACAGAGCAAAACAACAGAAAGATCAGAACCATGGACTTCCAGGAGATAGAATTCAGCTTGTTCAGGGATCTGTTTGGCAAAATCCCATGGAAAACTGCTCTAAAGGGCAAAGGAACCCAGGAGAGCTGGTAGATCTTCAAGGATATACTCAAAGAACAACAGACTGATGCATAGGCAGAAGGTCAGCATGAACAAGGACCTCCTGACCAAGCTCAGCCTCCAAAAGGAACCCCATGGCAGGCAGAGGTGTGGACAGACCACCCAGGAGGAATACAGAGGTGTTACCTAAGCATGCAGTGTTGGAGTTAGGAAAGCCAAAGGTCAGCTGTAGTTGAAACTAATAAGGGATGGAAAGAATGGCAACGAGAACTTCCGTATGTACATCAACATGCAAGGACATACAAAGGGCCAAAGTACCCAATGCCTTTTTGTTGTCTCAGTTTTCACTAGCAAGATCTGCCATCTGTTTTCTCAGGTCACTGAACCTACTGGCAGAATCTCTGGGAATATAGCATTACCCATTGTACACGAAGACAATTAGGAAGTAATCAAGTCAGTTTGGCATACACAAATCCACGGCATCAGATGGGCTTTACTTGAGGTTGCTGAGGGAGCTGGCCGTAGTCACTGTAAGGCCATACTCTATCATCCTTGGAAGGTCATGGCAACTGAGGGAGGTTCCTAATGAGCACAAAAAGAGAAATATCACACTCATCTTCAGGAAGAGCAAGAAGGCAAACCCAAGTAACAACAGACCTGTCAGCCTAACTTTTGTCCCCAGAAGATTATGCAGCAAATCCTCCTGGAAGCCCTATCCAGGCTTATATACGACAGACAAGAAGGTGATAGGGAAAAGCCAGCATAGATTTACCAAGGGGAAATCCTGCCTGCCTATTATAATACAATGCCAGGCTCCATGGGAAGGGGATAGCAGTACATGACATCTACCCTGACTTTGGCAAAACGTTTGACACAGTCTCACATAGAATGCAGCAAATCCTCCTGGAAGCCCTATCCAGGCTTATATACGACAGACAAGAAGGTGATAGGGAAAAGCCAGCATAGATTTACCAAGGGGAAATCCTGCCTGCCTATTATAATACAATGCCAGGCTCCATGGGAAGGGGATAGCAGTACATGACATCTACCCTGACTTTGGCAAAACGTTTGACACAGTCTCACATAGTATTCTTGTAGTCAATTTGAGACGATACGGACTAGAAAAGTGGACTGTCAGATGGGTGAATAATTGACTAGACTTTCAGACTCAAAGGGTTGTGATCAGCGGTATGAAGTCCAAATGATAGTCATTACTAGTGGCATCCCTTAGAGGCTGATATAGGGTGATATTTTTTAGTGTCTTTGTTAATAATCTGATGGGACAGAAAGCACCTTCAGCAAGTTAATGGGTGATGGATACACTAAAGGACCTGGCTGCTATTCAGAGGGTCCTCAATGAGCTGGACAAGTAAGTTGACAGGAGGCTTATGAAGTTCAACAAACACAGATTTATGGTCCTACGTTTTTATGTGAAATAACTGTACAGCAATACAGGTTTGGCACCAACTGGCTAGAAAGCAGTGCAGGAAAGAAGGGGTGGGGAATGCTGGTGTACAAGAAGGATGTAAAGTAAACATGGGTCAGCAAGGATGGCCAACAAAATATCAGGTTGTGTTAGCAGGAACGTAGCCAGCAAGTCAAGGGAGGTGATACTTCCCCTCTGGGCTATTCTTAGCTGGACTGCTGTGCCTGCTTGTGGGCTTCCCAGTACAAGAAAGCCATTGCCATCCTGGTGCAAGTCCAATGGAAGGTCATCAAAATGCTTAGGGGACTGCAGCACATGGCATATGAGGAGAGACTGAGGGAACTGAGTTTGTTCACCCTTAAGAGAAGAGAAGGCTGGGAGACATTTTATTGTTTTGAACTGTCTAATAAGAGGGTGTAGAGAAAGCAGAGCCAGATTCTTTTCAGAGATAGATGGGGACGGGACAAGCAGCAGCAGCAGCAGCAGCACAAATTGCATCTGAATGATGTTGCCATATTGGAGTGAGTCCAGTGGAGCTGATTAGGGGCTGGAGCACATAAAGTATTAGGAGAGACCGAGAGAACTGAGTTTGTTTAGCCTTGAGGTGAGAAGTCAAGAGGATTTCTTATGGCGTTTATAAAGTTCTTAACAGAATGGCATAGAGAAAGTGGAGCCAGGCTCCTCTCGGAGGTGCAGAGTGCATTACACAGGGGGCAATGGACTTAAGTTGCAACACAAAAAATTCTGATTAGATTCAAGGGAAGCATCTTTATTTGAAAGCTGTTAAGCACTCGAACAAGTTGCCCAGAGAGGTTGTGGAATCTCCATCCATTCACCTGGACAAGGCCCTGAGCAACCTGATCTGGTTGAGCCTGCTTGGAACAGGAACCTGCTTGGATTAGATGCCTGTCGGAAGTTGCTTCTGGCCTAGATTTATAGATTCTATGATTTATTTTTTCATAGTTTTAATGAAAGTTTGTATGTATTCTATGTTTTTAATTTAATGTAAAAAGTTTTACTGTATTAATATATTTTAACTTTCTCATTTTATAAAAGAGAATGTTTAGAAGACAATATAAACATTTTCTATATTTAGAATGCAGAATTATAGTCTCCCAAAGTTTGTTTGGTTTAATGTGCATATAAGGCTTATCTTTGCTATCCATGTACTACAGAAGGCTTGTTTTGTTATGCTGTACAATAAAAATAGTCCCTAAATGAATTCATCTTAACTGTGCTTGTGCAAATTAATATATTTGCAGAGCATGTGTTTACATATTACAGCTGTATATGCACCAGTCATGGACAGCAGAGTTCTGCTCTGAGGATGTGTGGTCCCTCTACCAAGTCATGTCCGGGACTTTGAACGAAGGAGAAATCAGTAAAGCAGTTATATTTATAAAATATACATACACACACACACATATATATACACATACACATATGCATACACAACTTCTACATATACTTATACATACTGTTTATGCAATCTGGAATTAAGTCTGCCAAGCAGCCTTCTAGACAATTCCTCTTTCCACAACTCTTACAGTTATACCAAAGACTGATTGTTAAAAGTAATTCTGCCTCTACAGACATTTTTGCATAACCCACAGATGTTTTCCCAAGACTGCCATGCGCTCAGGTGGTAGGGTAAGACTTGGAAGGTTATGTGTAACAGCACCACCTGCTGAAATATTTTTAAAGTCTACATACGGCAGTAATAGTAGACAAGCTAGTAGTCTGTGTAAATCAAGATGATGTTCAACCAAGCTTTTCCCAAAATAGTTTTTCTAATTTATTGCATATTTCAGAGTACCTTGAAGATCTCAAGTATTAAAACCAGTCATTTAGTATGGAACTTGCAATTATCTGAATTTCATGGTCACACCATTGCAGCAGTTATCATAGGACTGGAAGAGAAGCCTCAAGAGGTCATTTAGTCCATCCCATGGCCCAGAACAGGATCATTTACCATTATGTACATCCTGCCAGCTGCTCTAACTTGTTCCAGTGATGTAAGAAACTTTCTAGACAAAAAAATCCTACAGACTTGCTAAAATCTTCCCTGTCAAACTACAATCCATTACTCCTCTCCCTGTTAATCATATGAACCAATTATTCCCTTCTTTTTCAGAGGTTTTTCTTTCTCCTTCCCCCAACCGCCCTGCGTGTTTTCCAGTCTTTTACTCACTCTCATTTTTCTGTTATAGATTATCTTTACTCTGGTCTAGCTCCTCCTTGAACAGCAGTGCCAGACTCTGAACATAGTGCTCTAGCTGCTGCCTTACCAGTGCCGAGTGGAGCAGCAGAATCACTCAGTATGAATTAGAGGCTATATTTCTGCTTATAAACTCCAGCTGGACATGTAGCTGTTTGAGGGAACATATCATGATTACTGTTCTGCAACAACCTTTAGATCCCTTTTTGCAGGTCTGTACCAGACCAGCTGTTTTTTGTTTTCTGTGTGAAGTGGATTTCTCCTGCCTACACATAGCACCATGTGTTTCCCCCCTGTGCAGCAGAATCCTGCTTTATTATATCATATCCCCAGCTTCCTAAGTTTCATTTTCACTTTAAATATACTTGAGTCCTCTTCCAGCTTGATCTCACTTGCAGATTTAATAAACATGTTCTCTTATCTCATCCCCAGGCTATGCATGAAAATATGATACAGAACCAGACTTAGGACAGACTTGCACAGCATCTTCCTAGATTGCTCCATTCATTCAGACACTGAGTCAGAAATAGCTGCTCTCTTGCTGCAGATTTTCTGATCTCTAGCAACTCTGCACCCACTCTATAATAATTTAGTCTGTGGACTGTTTCCCTGGTTTGCATATGAGAATACCATCTGAGATGGTATTGAAAACCTTATTCAACCATCTTCCTTCTCCGAAGTCTGTTGCCCTGTCACGGACAGAAATCAGATATCATCGACCAGTGCCTAGGATGAAATTAAATCAGGTCTAGCTGATTTGAAAGCATCTGTTCTATCCAGTTATTCCCTCTCCACTAGAAGGCAGACTCTTAATTTTTTCTTAATTATGTTTACTTTGATAGCCATATGATTGCAACAGACCCTGAAAAAAATTATACCTAACCATCAGGCCTTTCCACAGAGCCTGTCACAGCGTCCCCTCATATTCAGTAGGTCTTCGGTTTTGATTTCACAACTCAAGCCATTAAAAAAATCATTTCTCACTACAGGTCTTACTGTTACGTTTCTTATACTTCATTTCATGCTATAGTTTTTTTTTATTTTGTTCTTTCATATTCATGTTTTTCTACTCATCTTTTTAATCTGGCCCAGATTTTTCTTCTGCATACTTTTATCTTTTTTATTTTTAAAGAGGAAAGTACATTTGCTAAGAATTCATCAATGTTGTTCAACAGGAAAAGTATAAAAAACTATTATTAATATCAGACTTCCTGGTCACCTCTTCTGTGGACTTAAACATTTATTTTCTAACATGGATAGCATAGCCAGAACAACAACAACAACCCCAACAAAAAAAACCCAGGAAACAAACCCCAACCAAACAAAAAAAGTGAAACCAAACAGAAAACAAGGAAAGCAGGAGCATAGAAGGAGCCTTATAATTAGCCTGTTTGCCTGCTCTTAAACCCATGAAAGAAATCCTGGGAAAAAATGCAGCACTTTTGAGGATTTTATCTGGGGGGTCTTATGCCTCTGATATAGAGACAGGCATGGAAAGAGAGTGCGATGGATGTTCTGCAAGAGAGGCAGAGTGTTAAAGCAAAATTATGGAAAAACCAGAAATGTACTAACCCAAGAATGAGAAAGCAGGACCACCCTTCCAAGAAGAGGTGACAGGGACTGACACCTAGTGATCTGCTTCCACTTCCCAGTGTCTGTTCTTATGCTTACACCCAGCCCTGCACAGGTGATCTTGCTTGCTCTGTATGTCTTCCAGACCATAAAGGTGTGCATAACTGTTCCTGGGACAGTTTAAACATTATAAAGCTACTGCTTTCTACGCCGTTCTTAGTAATAGGGCCATCAGTACACAAAAGGTACTCTAATATTAAATTAACCTCTATATTTTCAGGACAGTTTTGGAAAGCTGAAATTCACTTCAGAATATACAATTCCAGGAATCTATGGCAAATCCAGAATTGCACCACTTTGTCTTGGGCTCCAGCTAAAGCTGTTAACCACAAACATGATAATTCTTCTTCCGAAAAATGTCATGTGTCTTTTGTTGCGTTTTTTTCTGCTGAGATGAGCTGTACTGATCCCAGGAATACTCAAACTTGCTGCCTTTTCCTATAAGTGGTAGCCGTATCAAGACACCAGGAGGACAGAATCTTTGCATTTTCTATGATCCGTGTAATACGCAACTCTCAACACTTGTGAAACTGCCTTTGTTGCAAAATGAATTTACTCTTTCTGCAACATGTTAATGACAAAGCATGAAATTGCTGGCTTTACTCTTTCACAGTCCAGTTGACTGTATGACACGATCTATAATTAACACTGCTGTATATTTTGATACCAATTTTATTTTTTTCCTGATACTTTGCACAATTTTGTTGCATGCCTTCTTCTTATGTAACTATTTGGCACTAGTCTACAACTTCATTTTTCTCCATTCCAAGTTAGCAACCCATTCACATAATAAATCTTTCTCACTTTTTTTTTTTATTTTTGGAGAGAATAAAAGCTCCAAGCATAAGAAGTTTCTCTTCTAAAATTTTAGTTTAACTATTCCTTCCCTATTATGCTAATCTGCAATTTTTCTTAAACATAGCATGCTTTGTAAATCACACAAATCTATAAAGCAAACACATAGAGGAAGAATGTATGCTCCATATATAGGTTAGTTATGCTAGATAAGATATTCCACATTTTTTTTATAGTATGTTACTGTTTCTTGGGGATAAATAAATACCTGAGGCATGGTTAAAGCTTTCAGCCTTTGCTCTGGCATTTTCAGCACTTGATTTTTCATCTTTGTGATTGCATTAATGCTATTGTCTTGCTTATAATAACAGTAACAATGTTATGATAATCATATCTCCTGTTTAAGCAAAGTGAAGCAATATTTTCAGTAATAAAACAAAGTAAAGCAGTTATTTATAGATGAGGGAAGAAGAAAAGGCTACCTCTGGCAAATATGGCAGTGAATATTTTATATTAGGAATGACCGTCTTATCAGGAGACTATATTTACCCAAATGGGATTTCAGTTAGGATAAATATTTGTTCTGAGCTAAGCTCTCTGGTTTCAATCCTCACATATCCTGGAAAATCGAATCAAGTTTTATTCTCAGGATGAACACTTCACATACTTTATTTTTAATTTGTGTCCATGCAAAGCCAGGACTCAGTGTCAACACTGAAAGTGTCTGAAGTCCTTCAAACTCAATCATACTTGTTGCGGTTCCTTCCTTCCCATGACTGATTTCCTCTGACAATAAGGAGGCCCTCTGTGTTATGGGAAGCCCTTTGTTCTTTATCCATCGGCACCATATCATATATTAATTATACAGTTACTCACTCTTGCAGCTTCTCTGCTACTGATCCTTCACCCTAGTTTGCAACATCAGAAAGCGTGCAGTGTTAATGAAAACAATTTTTTTGGTATTCTCATAGGTTCCAGGCTCACTTAGGAGCTCCTTAAGCTAATAGGTATTTAGCGCATTTTCTATTAAAATACTAGCTAAATGATAAAGTGTATTTAATATTATCAGTATGTTCTGGGGAGGGGGGGTGGGTTAACACAAATCCTCTATGATCTGTCATAGCTAATGTTTTTTAAGTCACAGATACTTTTCTCAAAACATGTCCGTATCAGAGAGGGAGGGAGAGTGAGAAGTGTCAGAGTGTTATCAAGGAGTGATTATATTGCTCGCTCTGTTTCTGTTTTTCCATCTATAAAATGGTGATGTTTTTTCCCAAAAAAATTTTGTGCATCTTTAATTAATCTATTTAAAGAATTTTGACATAAACAAAAGAATGGATTTACTAACCTCTTCCACTTGAATTTCTGTGTTCCTCTAATTTATATGGCATTTGCATTTCACAAATGTTCTTTTTTTGCAATTCTCTTTTGAACTATCATCCCGCCTGTTGGAAAATTCTCAGGCTATGCCCTTGCCATTGGAAATTCCAGATTTTCACTCTGTAATGAATGGCTGTGATCACCAAGAGCATATTCTCAGATATACACCAGAATAGCCTTATGCATCATCTGCGCATGTAAAACGTTCCAGTATTTTGCAGGAATTTGAATGAGCGAAGCTGTTTGCCAAGAACCACTTTAAGGGTTTATAAATTGAGTGATACTTAATATAGAAGTGACTTAAGTCCATTTGTAGTGTTCATACAGAAGGCTTTTTACTATTTTGGAAATTGGTATGGCTGAAAGAAAACATAAAGCCAAAGTAGAGTCACTTTTCTTTTGATGAGAGGAGTCCTATTAATCACACCCCTAGGAATGCTGAGCATCCCCACAGAAAGAGTTTGTATCACGGTGTTGATGTTCGGCACCTTTGAGGACTGTGAGACTTATTTCAGTGGGGTTTATCAGTATTTAGACAGCCTCAGGAATTGGCCTAACAATAATAAAGGAATTACTTTATTTTTTTAAATTATGGTTTCTAGCAGGAATTGTGTAATTTAAATTTTTTTGCCTTTAACTAGTTTTTCACATTTAAAACTTGCTGGCATAATGCTAAGACTAATATTTTTTGTGCCTTTTTATCATTGTTATGGATGTCTGCCTTTTTTAGAGAAGAAAGACTGTTTCTGTTGTGTTGTAACTGTGCTTATGCCATTTCTAGACAGGAATCAGAGGGGAGAAGGATGAAAGGAATATCTGATCTAAAATTTTCTTGAACAAGATAGTCCGTTCTTCACTGGCCAGAAGTCATCTGGTCAGTTTTGAAGGTAGATCTTTTTCAGCTTCTGGATGGGTTCACCTTCACTGAATAAGGGCTGGGTTTTTTTGATTCACCAGTTAATTTACTGATAGTTCTCTAGGAAAAGTAAAAGAGGGAAAGGGAATGGCTTTGCAGCTCACTTTTGAATGATGCTTATGTATCATTGAATTTAACTACTGTTTTTATATGGTTGGGGTTTTGGATGAGAGCATAGTGTCGATGAGAACTTAAATTGCATCCCTTGATCTGTTTGTTGAAAAGATATCTGTTTTCTATTACCAGTCTTAATGACTATCCTCCAAGATTTCTGAAACATGCCAGAAACTCAAATTATAATAGCAGGAGCATTACAATGTGTGCAGATTGCTGCTGTCCAAGATGAGAAAACTTTGAAATCGTTCTAGGGGAATAGTTTGGGCACTCCATTGAGATAATTCTCTCAAAGCCTCCTCTTAATAAAGGTCCTACTGAGTGGTATCAGAGGTCCATCCATCCTGGGAACCTGTCTCCAACAGTGGCCAGTAGTAGATGCTTAGTATTATGCACAGAAGTTCATGGCGAGTAACAAAGAGACCACACCTTACGTGAAGATCCATGACTGGACTTTACTGCTAGTCTAATGCTGTAACAGTCTAATCTACTTTAACAACCATTTATTTTTAGTCCAGTTACAACAACGCTACCACTCATAATCCAAATTTCTTAATTCTATTAAAGGTCATTAGTAATATAATAAAATCAACAGTATCTGCCCTTTAAGTTCTCACCCTTCCAGTGGATTTTTACAGCAAGTTGTCAGTGTTCCGAGTTTTTGCAAAAAGGAATACAGTGCTGAAGGTTCATTCCTTGGGTTTGCTCAGAGTTATTTTTTCATGTTTCCTGATTTCACCAGGGTTAGTTATACTATGGTTACTTAGGTTTGGTACATCTTCTTGCCGTCATTCCTTTAGAAGCAGAAAAACTACACAGTTGAACAAAGGTAAGCAAAAATTAAGCTAAAACAAGTTAGGTAACATCATATATAAAACAAGCTTAAAACTACAGGACAGGCAGCAGACACCTGGAAGCTGAGTATTTTTGCAGTTACAGCTGTGACAACCTGGACAATAGTCATCTGATCACAGAGCTAAAGAAATTTTTCAAATTTTTTTTGTAGCTACACTTAAAACCAATTTAAAATACCAGATTGGCTGGGCCGTAAGGCTACAGTAGGAAGGTGTATAAAATTGGACAAAATGTGTAGTGATGCCTCCTCTGACTCCCATTTCAGCCTTCAGTAATTTCTGGCTGTGAAAAACAGCTGTTCAGGAACTTTCTGAAGTGAAGGTTGTTTCTGAGCCTAATAGCCACCAGCAGATTCCCCCCACCGGCCCACAACCTTCTCAAGTTGCTACTTGAACCCTTGGAAAGATTTAGCATTCACAGCATCCTTCAGCAAAGAGTTCCACACCTTGCTTATGCACACTATAAGGAAATATCTCATTTAAATCAGGACAATTTCTCCAATCTATATTTAATACAAATTCTACAGCTTTTGATTCAGCCCTGAAAAGTGATGTAAATGAAGCACATGTGTCCGAAAGGTTTTCCAGTTCTCCCTGCTAAACTCTGTTAGTCTAACAAAATAAATGAGGTTAAGATCAAATAGGGTCTGTGGAAGAATAATGTGTTTAACTCCTGATTTCTGTTATACTGTATCCTCTCTTTTTCTACAGCACCAAAGATCATTAGCCTTATAAAAAAAAATCTGGTGCAAGTCATTATTCCCTACCAGACCTGTGAATTTGGTAATGAAAGGGACACATGCATGGCTACTGCAGGGAGAATGGCAGAAAAACAGGTCCCTAGCTTAATTAGGTATTGACAGCAGACAAAACAAGTACTCATCTCCCTACGACCTCATAATGTACTACTGTGACCTTTCTTAATCAAAATACTTTTTCAGCTTTTATAGATTTTAATTTTTTTTCCCAAGCAGTCAATGAATGGAACATGTTTAATTTTAAAAGGACCAGCTTTTCGCAGATCCAGAAAACTACTGTATTTCTCCTCTGTTTAAAATGTAAAACTATAGTGCAATAGCAAAAACAGGATTTTATAGCCTATGAGGTAGGAATAATTGCAAAAGTTTTTTTCTTTTTTTTTTTTTTTTTAAATTGAGCAAGTTATCATTCTCCGTTCCTTTGGATATTTTCACATTTGCAGACCAACACAATCAGTTTATGAATTAGATAAGATTGCATTAGATTTTTTCCTCTTGCTTTTAGTATTTCAGCATGACAATTATGAACACTTCATGATTCGCTCCTGGGAATTCTGATTGCTTTTTGAAATTTGTACTTGTACTTGAACTTACACTTAGAAATTTTACTCTTTTCTAAACATCTCAGCTGCCTAGAAAATGGCCAGTTTTTGTTTTTGTTTTTTTTTTTTTTGTCTGCTTCACTATGAAGAACTTCTTTAAACTACTCTCTTAATTGTCTTATAATTGGATATTTTTTGTAACCAGAAGATTTTATTCTAATTTTATTCTTTATTAGATTACCTTATAATTCTTACCCTTTTCTCTATATGTTGATAACTTTCCAAAATACTCCTACACCACTGTCACAGCTGTCTTTGAGTATTCTCTACCAAGTCATGTAAGCATTCTGTTGTATTTCTTCATCAGTCTATTGCCCTCTTTTGACTTTACCGCTCAGCAGGAGACTGATGCTGGACTTTGGACAAATGTTCCAAGTTTCACATTGATCCTTGACTGGTTTTCTGTAGCTGTCATCAAGCTGTTGCTTGTTCTTTATTCTTGAGTCTACTTATTTCTTTATTCTGTGACTCTTTCTACTCTATCTTTAAAAGTAAAAGTACTGACTTGCTCTATAAATTCTCTTTGCTTTCCAAAGTCTCAAATTTGTTTTTAACTGGTACTTGATATAGTCCTGTCTATACTTTACATCCTTAAAATATTTTCTATATCACATTTGTTTTGTTTATTTTGCTGCCTTTAGCTGCACATGAATTTTAGATGCTACATTGTTTTGAATCAACAGGTATGTGGCCAGTCTGACTATACACAACCCCACTACTGGATAATCACACACTTAGGAATGCACATATAAGAAAACACATTGCTAGTGAAAAATCATGTCAATAGCTAAATCACTGGCATCACAAAGAATTTACTCTTTCATGACCAAAGGAAAAGTTGGGGTTTTTTTGCAGTCAGAGACCTATGTGGAAATTTAATTTAACTCCATATAACAGGTATGATGTTAGGAGCTTATAATGAAACAGGACTTTATAATAAAATACAAGAATGACATAATTTTGATGAGAACTGCCATAATTAGTTATGACTAATTCTTACCTCTTTCCCACGAGGATAAAAATCATAAGACAATCCATTCAGCCTTGCACAAGTTCCTGCCTATTGGTAGTGAAGATTAGAGAAGGCACATAAAGACAGGACATGTACAGGATAACACTCCCTCTGGTTTAACTACTTAGTTTCCATGGATCAACCTGTTTGGGTCTTCCCTAGCAAGCACTTATAGCCTGATCATAAATTTTAATAGCCCTTGATTAACTAATTCCTTGATTTTTTTTTCTAGTCCATTTTTAATGAATTTATACTTGGTTTCTGTAACAGT
The DNA here is from genome assembly GCF_000699145.1 of Aptenodytes forsteri. Taxonomy (NCBI): domain Eukaryota; kingdom Metazoa; phylum Chordata; class Aves; order Sphenisciformes; family Spheniscidae; genus Aptenodytes; species Aptenodytes forsteri. Next base: position 309,890 of record NW_008795243.1, on the reverse strand, counting down.
GACTAGCAATGAATACCACAATTTAATTACATTGTGGGATTTTTTTGTTCCATAAAGAAATGCTGCTTTGCTTTAAGCCTGCCATATGACAGTTTTACCAGGTGTGTGTTAGTCTTTGCATTACAGAAAATAATGAATGGCCATTCTCTATTCACTGCCCTTACAGCTTTCCTATTATTTCATAAGTTTCAATCAGACTGGAAGGACATGTCCTCTTTTGAACAAAGTCTTGTTCCGTTAAGTCTCTCCTCCAACTAGGATCATCATCCTTTTCCATACCTTTTCATGTTCAATACTTTTTTTTTTTTGAGATGGGAACTGTGCAGAGTAATCAAGGTGTGGGGTATTGATACATGAACGTATACATTAACATAATTGATAGGGGTTTTTTCCCTCTGTGTATTATTTTGAATTACGTTATACATAAAAGTCTGTAATTTCTTGGTTCAAGAACCACTGGTTGCGTCCTAAAAGTGAAAATGAGGTACCGTAGCAGTATTCTATCATACTAGTGTAGTAACAGTTATTACATATAATTTACTGTAGTAAGCATAATGTAATCACAATAGTCTAATGTTCACCTAATTAGCATGGCTTCAAGAACAGTTCATTAAGTGGTTGTTTCAAACTAGCACGGGTGGTTTCACAGTAACAATATAAATAACATATATCCAATAAACATGCATGCGAGAAGCATGAGACTGACATCTGAGTACTAGGTCCATTTCTGGGCTTCTCAGTACAATAGAGACATGGACATAATGGAGCAAGTCCAATGTATGAAGTTGATTATGAAGTCCAACGGTCATGAAGTTGATTAAGCAATTGGAGGATCTGTCATATGAGGAAAGGTCGACACTGTTTAGCTTGGAGAAGAGAAGCTTCAAGTGGAATCTTACCAGTGTGTATAAATTCCTGATGGGGGCAGGGAGCAGAGAAGATGGAGACAGACTCTTCTCAGTGGTGCTCAGTGAAAGGACAAGAGGCAACAGGCACAAAATGTAAGACAACAGATTCTGTTTAGAAAAAACTTTTTTACTGTAACAACAGGAACATTGGAACAGGTTGCCCAGAGCAGTTGTGGAGTCTCCATCCTTGGAGGTATTCAAAACTCAACTGGACATGGTCCTGAGCAACCTGCTCTAGTTGCTCCTGCTTTGAGCAGGGACGTTGGACTAGGCAATCTTCAGATGTCCCTTCCAGCCTCAACTTGTGTTTTAGGATTCCAAACGTATATTTACAAGACAAGTATTTTCCAACACCTCATTAAACAGAAGTTTCTGTAAAATTAATTTTAAATCCAGAAACTTTTGTCTGAAAACTTAACAAATATAATAAATATATATACATATATATTACAGAAAATGTTATGTTTCAAGATCACATCCTCATCTAGGAAGGATGACATAAAAACATTTCTGTCCAGTGACAGAATTAACATCTTAGTCTCACTAATGTTTCAAGTGCCAGAGTAAATCTTCTGTGGTAGCAGCCCAGCACAATAATAGTTCATACAAGTTAAATAAAAATGATTAGCTGAAAAACGTGTGCTTGACGTCTCTCTCCCTTTCTGTTTTAAATATAAAGGAAAGTGTTCTATATAATGTTCTATGTAAATGACCTGTACTTTCACAGTGAACATGCTTTGTTTTGATTGATTGTGTTTCCACAGCTGTATTTCCAAATGAGGAAAATCCAACCTGAAGCAACCCACCCACAGGAAAGCTATTCAAGTTTTAAATTATTTCATTTGATAGAAGAGCCCTGTGATGGGGTCATCTTATAACAGATACGTATACTGAATTGTGCTGGACCCGTGTCCAAATTCACTTTTAGCAGCATGAAACCTAAGCACCTCAATGAATTAATAAGAAGTTCAAACTTAGGTAGTGGGGAAGTAAAAGTGAATGCACAGGGTTTCAGGTAAATATTGTTATGAGTGTGGAACTGGATAGTAGGAATTAATGCCGTCTTAAGGAAGATTAATAGTCCTCTGCATGTTGTTCTGTCTCACCGTTTAAGATGAAACATGTTTCCTCACTGCTGTGAAAATCGAAAATATTAATGCACATTGGAGATACAAAAAAGAAAATAAAACATTGATATGCCACCTTTTCAGTGATAAAAAGTCAAGGCCAGTGCTTACCTATGTGATAGTAAATATCAAGTTAAATTGTTCAGGTTTAGTTTCAAATACATTGCTAGTAAAAGAAAGGGGCTTGGCTAAAAGGGAAGTATCACTTCCTGCAGCATTAAAATAGAATACATTTCAGAGTGCAGTCATGGCATCATTACCAAGATCTCAGCATGTTAAACTACTACTCTGTGTCTGTATTTATTCCTCCAGTCAACAATAAATACTAACAGAATCAAAGTGTCACTAGTGAAAAGCAATCCCTAACTGACAAATATCCTGTATTATTGAACACTGGCCTTACCAAACTCTTAGCCAAAAAGGGAAAAGTGTATGTTAAAAGGATACACATTTAAAAGTGGGCAAACAATTAGGTTTAAAAGTCTGCAGGTTAATTGCATACATTGCTTCAAGTGGTAGCAAAAGTGTAGCAAACAAGTCAAGGAAAGTGATTCTTCCTGCTTATTTGGCAATTGGGAAACCATATTTGGAGGGCTGTATCATGGTTTGGGCTCCCCAGTAGAAGACATAGGTATACTGGAGTGAGACCAGCAGAAGCTACCAAGATGATCAGGATGTTGGAGCACAGGACATGCAAGGAGCATCCAAGAGCTAGGTTTGTTTGGCCTCAGGAAAAAAAAAAAAGGCTGAGAAGAGAATTGATAGCTGTCCACAACTACCTAAAGAAGAGGACATAAGGAGAACAAAACTGGAAGCTTTCTTAGGAGATGCTGGCTAGATCCTAGGAAAAACTTTTTTATCATGAGTATGGTCAAGCAGTGGAAGACGTTGCTAAGAGAGAGTCTCCAGTCTCCATCCTTGGAGGTATTCAAAACTCAACTGGACATAGCAACCTGCTCTAGTTGCTCCTGCTTTGAGCAGGGACGTTGGACTAGGCAATCTTCAGATGTCCCTTCCAGCCTCAACTGTTCTGTGATTCTGTGAATTTTCTTTCAGTCCTAATAAGACAGAAAGCCCCTGTGAAACAGATAGGTCCAAAAGTTCATCTCTCTGGTACTTCAGTTTTTGAGATCTTGATCTCAAAAAATGGAAGAATTTACACAAAGACTCAGTGATAAGATGGTGCTCAAATTGGACCCTTTTACCAGCCTCAACTGTTCTGTGATTCTGTGAATTTTCTTTCAGTCCTAATAAGACAGAAAGCCCCTGTGAAACAGATAGGTCCAAAAGTTCATCTCTCTGGTACTTCAGTTTTTGAGATCTTGATCTCAAAAAATGGAAGAATTTACACAAAGACTCAGTGATAAGATGGTGCTCAAATTGGACCCTTTTAAGATTCGGCTGGACAGGGTGCAGGGCCATCTTGTCTAGGCTGTGCTTTTGCCAAGGAAGGTTGGACCAGATGATCCTCGAGGTCCCTTCCAACCTGGTATTCTATGATTGAAATATCTGAGAGATTGCTATAGCAGCCATTTATAAGCTTCTGTTCCAAATACACATCAGCAATACCCAGTTGTATATCAATCAGCTGGTTTGAAGCAAACTTCTGAAGTTGGAATATTTTGTTGACTAATATCAATATCTTTTCTCCAAAACAACAAGACTGGGTAATCCTCACATTCTCTAGAGGAGCTTTCCCAATGTGAAGTAGGCCTCACCAGCGAGGCAAAGGGCTGGGCTGCTTTTGCCAATGGTATTTACTCTACAGTTCCCCATTCCATAGAGGTAGCCGCAGAAGGATTAAGCTGTGCTTTCAACCAACAATAGCTATGTTTAATGTGTGACGCTGTGCCAGGAACTGACTCAGCCCACACACCCAAAGCCTCCCTTCACAAAATCACTCCAGCCTCCCGAACCCCAGCACCCCAGTCTATCACTTATCCAATACCACTGGATTTTATGGCCAGAGTGACTTCTTGTCCTCAGTAGCAGTTCAGTCCCTCCTGCCTCGCTCCAGAAGCAACACTTGCTCCAAAATCTTGGGAACCATTGCTCTTGGCAGAACTCCCCAAACTTGGGTTCTGGAACATTACCAATTCTTACAACTTTCTGATGTCATCTGGGCACTCTTATCAAATACACAGCTGAAACCATTACCTCGTCCTGCTTCACACAATTCTGGAAGCCATCTGTGGTTAACATGTTTTTACTAAGGTCACTAAGTAGCTTAGCAGAGGTCTGTTTGAAAGCAAGCAGTGCCAGCTCCATCTCTGAAAGGGAGCATGTGGCGTTTTTCTGTCAGATCATGCTGAAGCTGTGGAGAAGGAGAGGAAGAAATGCAGGACCTCTGCAGGAATGGGAGAGACAGTATAGCTCTGGCAAGTGGGAAAATTATGGACAAAATTTACTTGAGATCCAAATCTGGAGTAATGTTCAACTCGTCTGTAGTTTTGTGCTTAAATTCAACCCAATTTAAATATTAACTTGTTGATAACATTTCCTAGAGTATCCCTTTCTTGGTCTAAGCAAAATAGTAACTGATGGCCATTAAATAAATAATAGCAAAATAATTATAAAAACATGAGCTCAGATTGACTTTCTTGGAGCCAAGAAGACTATAGAATTAACTGCAGGAAGTGTTTTATTTATTAAAAATACTGGTCATTCCATCTTGCAAAACCTCATTTCACTGATTAATTCCGAGTTTTCAAAAAGTCTCACAGAGGTCCTGGAGGTAACATGTGTAGACTTTTGTTTGCTTTTAAGTATTTTCAGAACTGGGATCATATCTTGAATTTTGCAGGGTTGTACCATTAACTTGCACTGTCATTTGCAGCCCCTGTTAGGAGGGAGCTTCCTTTAAAATAACTATGACAGCTACTGAGGGAAAAAACGAAACAATGACAGAGATTTTGCAAAAATGCCTTTTTAGATACATATGAATATGGTTTCCTTTGATATGAATGTAGCTACATGTATTTATTTATTTTAACTCCTCATTTTAAATTTAGATTTATATGTTTCTCTTCTGTAGTATCAGTTTCCTAATTAACCTGTATAGCTCAGTAAGTGCCATGTATCAGATTTGATCATTGCAATAACTTTGAAGGGTTGCATAGTTACAGTTTTGCTTTAGGTGCATTTTGTTTTACTTTCGGTGGATTGTGCAGGTAGAGTAAAGACCATAATAAAATGTCTACAAACAAAATAATTTTACCATATATATGCTTTCCTTTTTGCAGGGAGAATATGTAGATTGTGTTGTGTGAGTCAGTGGTCTTTGAATCAATGGTCTTGCCCTGCATTCAGGAAATCAGTATCTTTTTTGATCAATTAAAATCATAGGAACACCATTTGCCCCAATTGAGTGAGAATAAAGAATGATCCAGCCCAATATCCTGTCCCTGGAAAAAAAACAAAACACATTACGATTCAGTGGAAGATGCAAGAAATCCATTGTGACATAATCTGCCTTTCATATTTTTGTCTCATCTCTGTATCTACTGCCTTGCACTGACATTACTCATGAAACAATAGGATCAATATTCCTCATAATTTATGTTTTTATTGGTGATTATCAGACTTATTTTGACAACCATATAAAACCAAATCCATTTTGTCACCCTGATAAATTCTTGTTCTTAAAAGCCTCCTGTGACAGAGTTCCACAGATTAACTACAGGCTGTGTGAAATAACATAACCCGCTTACTCATTTTGCATTTCATTCCTTTATTTTTCAGTCTATCTTTTTTCTTAAGAAACAAGATAAATAAAACATAAGATTCCAAGCAGTCTTTTCTAAAGTTTTCATGTTATGTGCATTTACTATGTTCCCTCTTATGTCTTCATTTCTGTGGATAACAGTCCTAAATGCTTGCTAAATAGAAGAAACTCTTCCTTGTTGTTTTTGTTTACTTGTATTCTGAAGAATCTGTCTCTAGTTTTGCAAAATTTTTTATGAGATCGGGTAGGTAGTGGAATGCAACTCAAGATGAAGCTGTATGATTGATCAATATAAAGGCATTACCGTATGTTCTGAATTATTCATCATCCTATTCTTTATGCATTCTAATGCTGTAAAAGTGTTTTGACTGTAGCCATATATTGAACAGGTCTTTCCTGAGCTGCCTAGGGTACTGGTCTTGAGTTTGTCCAGTTAACTTGGAATTTTATAAAACTGCCTGAGCAGTTTTAAATTTATGAAGAGTTTTACTCCTTTCCTCCCATTTTCCCTAGATCTCCTTCCTGAAAACAGGTTATTTGGAAGAGTAGATGGTTTCCTAAGTAATACTAAAAAGCTTGCACAAGTGCAAATTGTCCCAATATGAAAGATTAGGAAGTGTATAATTGGAGGTTAATGTCTTGAAACTGGAAAAGTATGATATAGTACAGAATTTGGAAACTAAGTCAAATTATAACAGTGAGTATAAAAAGCAGCATGATCAAAATAAGAAAGGGCAAGGTAGAAGCAGAGAGAAAACTAATGCACTTCTGGATAATTTTGTATTCATCCCATGCTTTTTGAAAGAAGGAGACTGGGGGACTAGTTGACCCACTATTCAGCTAATAACAGACGGTACAAAAACATCTAAAATACTGATCTATGTTTTGCTTCAATCTTTAATAAAAAGTTATCTATGGTTAGATGACCAATGTAGTTACCATCTGTGATGAAAACAGGGAAGAAGGGAGACTACTGAGGTATTTTCAGATCATCTAGATCTTGAGTAGTTCCTTCAGTAACCTCAGAACTTACTAGTAATTACTCTTAAAAGTTTATGGAGGCTGAGTAAGGCCCAAAGTTAGATACTAGCTTCAAAAAGGGGGAGGAAGAAAAGTAAAAGAACACAAGGAATTATAGATCAGTCAGACTGTAATTTAGCACCTTAAATAATAATGTTAAACACCTCAAGCAAGTTTGTATCTAAATCAAAAGTGAATTTCACCAGGTTCTAGATGTGTGAAATCAAATATATTTCCGTAGGAAATTCTGTCATCATTTTTTGAAGAGCAACAGTAGCACATAGCTGCAGTTATAAGGCTTGAGAGAGCAAGTCCTGATAACTGAACTCAGTAAAACAAATCCAGAAAAATTCAGTAAAAAAAGTTGTGTATCCCTGCTGGAGAAGTTAATGTTGTTAAGTAATTGCCCATGCAGATTTACTATTCTTCAGCCTATGGGTTTCAAGGTCACAGGGAGAGTCAGGCCCCCTGCACAAAATTTAATCCCCCCTTCTACAATTGTGGACGAGCCGGATGTATTGATGTATTGCTGTTGTGGCAGGGAAGGCTCATGGGTTGGTGTACCCCAAGAGCAGCACTAAGCATAGTCTTTGGCTGTGCTGCCACAGTTGGGCTCTGGAAGTGCATTTCAGCCGGTGGTCATGTGTAATCTCACCAGCAGGGCAACTTGCCCTGCAATTGCAGTTCAGCATAAGGTAGCCTGATGGATGTGGGCAGTGGCAGTACAGTGTCAAGACTATAGCAATGGGTTTGCTCTTCTGGGCAACTTTGGTGGCCAGCTGCTGAGGAAGGGAATCTGGCCACCAGTGGACTTTGTTCGGGCCAATTGCTATGGCTCTTTTGAGTGCTTGCTATGTTGCAGGACTGTGGGTTTCGGCATCTCTTCCTTGCAATTTATCTTCTGTGGCTAGGGATGTCCTAGAGCTGAGTAGAGTAATTGAGAGCAAAGGATCTGTCTCTCTTCTCCCTCTGCTGAGAGCTAGTATGCATCACTGATCGGAACACCCATGCAGGAGAAGACAACAGGTAAGGGAAAATGAAGGAAAGGGGTGATGGAGATTGATCAAGCCTGAGTGGCAGAGAGGTGCAGGGAACAGGAGCTTCTCCTGCTTCTCCTGTTCCTATTTATCTCTTTCCTTAGGACCTATCGCAGATCCCTTGACACTACTAATAAACTGTGATAGCTCAGAATCACAGAACAGTTGAGGCTGGAAGGGACCTCTGGAGATGGTCCAGACAGAAATTCTCTAGGTTAATCGTTGCTACTGGAAAGTGTAATGCCTCTGGCACATGGTTGCTTTGACAAGCAGCTGTGGACTTCAACCTTTTGTTCTGTGTTGTTTTGCTTCTCCAGAAGGGTACAGCAGATGCTTAGACACCAGCTGCTCAAGGAACAAATTCTTTGACGTTGTTGGAGCCCCAAGGGTACACAGTGGATAGTTTCTGACAATCTTAAGTGCTAACTTTGCTTCTTTTCCCTTTTAGAGCAATAAGGTGAAAAGCATGGAGAACTTTTTTTCTGAAAGTCTCTTGCTTTTCAACCCCAGATTATAAAATTCACTGTACCTTCCTTTTCCCTGAGGCACAGCAAACTTTCAGGTTGAGCCAAGTAAGAATGTATGTTTTAGGCTATCTAGGGAAATTGGTCTCTAAAAACATGGCATTTCAACTTCAGCAATGACATAATTGTCATTTGACTGCTATAATGTTGATTTAATTAAATGCATCCTGGGGGAAAAAAAGTGTTAATACATTAGTTAAAAAGCAGAGCATTCAAATTAGAAGGTCAGATTCAGATTTAGGTACTGTGCAGTTTTAATTCCCTTGTCCCTACATAGAATCATGAAGTCATTAATTACATGACAGTATGGTATTTTTTTTCACTGGACCTTTGCCTCTAATTATAGATCTGCTCTAAGGATTGATGTGGGTTCTAGACATTAAGGTGTGGGATGTTCCTAGCTGGAGTTTGAAGAATGAGTTGAAAGATGCAGGTTTCTAGTTTGGAGAGGGAAAGTAGAGGGGGCGAGTCCTTCAGGTGGACAAGAAAACACAGAGTCAAATGGAAATGTAACTTGGTATTTCTTCTTGCTCAGCTGTTGAAGCACCTTACGTCTGGTGTTTCAGAAGAGAGTTATGCTGAACTCATTATTCTGGAAAGGCATGAGATACCACTGGGCAACCTTTGGGTTAATTAGGTTTTTGTTGTGGAATTCTAATTTTATTTCCTGAGAAATTGCATGAGACTAATATAATGAGGAATTAGTTGTTACAGGCATAAGATCTTACTGAAATAACAAACAAATGACATGATAGTCATAGTAAACTCTTTGGAATGGCCTTTTCTGTTCAAGTCCAGAGAGGTAGAAAGTAGTGGAAAGCCATTAAAGCAGAATCAGCTGGGGGAAGAAAGACAGACAGCACCGTCATCTGTATTAACATTCTGTGTAAGCTTCAGGTACTTTTTTGGGGATGGTTGTTGTATACATGGAACAGAGAACAGGCTTCATTGTGCCCGTTCAGATCTTTTACACTTTTGTGAGTCTGTACAGAATCATTTAACTATTCTTGTACTGTAAATAAGTACATATGTGATTCTGGTATTCCCACCCTTGAGAGATCAAAACTCAGATGCCTTCAAATCCCAAATATTGCTTTTAAAAGAAGTTTTATATTGTAGTTCTGGTCTGTCTCCTGATTTTTTTTAAACTCCCCTTGCTTATCCCGCTGTATATATGTGTGTGACAGTGAGGGTGGCCAACTCCACAATTTTTAAACTAACTGCAAGTAAAGCCTTTTCATGTTGCAGAAATTCTCACACCCACCTCTACTAACTCCTTCCCAGCAATTAATTCTGCCAGAATGTTCTCCCCACATAGATTTGTGTTCATCCTTCAATCTTATCACTGCTGCTTCTGAGAGTTTTTTGCTCTCTCTCTCCCAGAACAGTGGGCGCAGTTGTAACTTTCTACTTTTTCCTCATCTGTTCCTTCTGCCCCAGCAAGCACTTCAGGGGAAGGAAGAGCAAAAGCCAAGGAGCTTTTCTTCCTTCCAGCCCTGCTGAGAGGAACGGGGGGCAGGGAAGCTCAGGCCTCATCCTTGTTTCGAACACGAAGAATCTAAGTGTAAGTGTACAAGCAGGGCTTCCGAGCTGTATGTACTATAGGTTTCTCTGTTACACTGGTGGTTGATGCACCTCTTCTTCTGGATAAAAATGCGAACAGTGGCAGAGAAAGAAGGCAGCATTAGGCATTGAAGGGGCAGTTTCGGTCTGTATCATCCTAGCTACCTGCCTTCTCTTCCACCTGGCTAATGGTTAGCCCTCTGCTCTAAATCTCTCACTTATGACCACTTACGGTAGTCCCAGTTTTTCGCCTTTTGCACTGTTGTAGTACTCCCAAGTCCCTCTTGCTCCTGGCATTACTCCAGTCACCAGAAGCCACCCTTGGGACATTTAGGCCCAGTAGCATCTGTGTCGCTTTGGTCTCTTCCTCTCTCTAGAGAGCTCAGCCAGCTCTGCATCCCCTGGGAGATGAAGGATGTGGCAAAGCAACAGCAGAGGCTGGAGAGCGGGTCAGAGAAAGCAGAGAGGGATTTGTCCTGTGGGGAGGGACATTCAGTGAGACAGCGGGCTGGGGAAGGAGAACTGCATGCATGCGCTTACAAAACGTTAGCTGGTAAATGCTATGCATGATGCGTATGTAACTTAAGTGAGTTACATGTCCAGTTTGTTTAAGTGCCTGCTTTGTTAGGAATAACTAAGTCCTTCAGGACAAGGAAAGCTGGGGAAAATGTATGTTATGCTGCTTCCTAACTTGAACGTCTGTTTTGACAAAAATCGAGGTATGATTTTTAAGAAGGAGATTCAGCCTCCGGGAAAGGTACCCAGCGAAACAGACGTGCCAAGCCCTCCGCCCGTGGGAGTAATTTCAAAGAGATTTTCCAAGGTATCTCCCTCTTGCGTCGGGAGGTGCTGCCACGCACCCGCGGGAAGGCGCGGCGCGCCCCGG
>NW_008795243.1:237306-298026 GCF_000699145.1 Aptenodytes forsteri | reverse complement strand
GGCGGCGGGCAGCGGCTGCGGGGCCCGGGGACCCCCCGCCCGAACTTTGCTGCCTGGTGTTTTGAGGCGACGCTAGAACAGCGGCAGCGCGGCTGATGGGGCGAAAACTGAGTCAACAAGCGCATCGAGTTTAATTCACTTAATTCATTGGCTCTGCTCCCTTCCAGCTGGCAGCTTAGCCGTACTGGCCTTTTTGGTGGCAGGGTTTAAATCGCCGCACAAAAATGCAGTCCGTACCGGTATCTTAAGTAACATTTTTATGGCAAGTAAGCAGGGGCCGTTCCCTCCTTGTTTTCCCCCCTCATTATACCATTTTCTAGCGTTTGACCCGTTTTCTCAAGAAAGCTTTTGGGGCAGCGCAGCCTTCGTTTTTAAGGGAGGTGAAGTTTGGTCGGCCGGATACCTTTCCCGCATGTCCAGTGCGGGGCTTCCAGCCTTGGGGAGGAAAAACGTGTCACGGCGGCAGATGACAGTCGGTATCAGTTTATCTCACCCAGAAATCTGTGGCGTTTTGCCCTTGCGTTGAACGCAAAGGAAAAGCTGCAGAGGGCAGTAAAATTCTTGCTCCTTACAGAGTTTTCCTGCTGTTAATGATTAGAGGCAGGCTGTTCTCATTACTGTATACTTCTGAAGTAAAGAATGGGGATTTGAGGGGTCTCGGACTTCTTATCTGTGTGTTTTTTTTTTTTTTCTAAATCTTCTAATGGCCTTCTGGGAAGCTTAATGTTTATTGAATAGTGATCTCTAAAAGCGAGGATGAGTAGGTTTGTATAATCCAATGGATTCTCTTCTAGAGGCGCTGCACATAACAGTGTTTGCTTAAACAGACAGAGAATCCTGCTTTCTTGCTTGTTATGACCAAACTTTTGTCTTAAAAACTGCAGGAACTGCTTGCAGGATTAGCTAAACTTAGAGTTAATTGGTGGTTTATTTCCATTTGGTTTTTGTATTAATTATTTTTTGAGCTTTTTGTTTAAAGTGCCATTCCTACTAAATAGAGAACAGCTGTAAAAGAGCTAATATGATGCCGGTAATGGTGATGCCTCATAATTCAGTTGTTTAATGCCTAAATGTCTCAATTTTGGAGCTCTGTGTACAAAATACAGGTTCGACACCTTATCTCATTCTGGTGTGATAACTTCGGTGCTTGTTCATCAGGGCTGAAGGGACCAATGATGGAAATGGAAGTCCATCAGATACTAAGGCTGAGGCATAGGAGACGTACACGATACTCACCTACAGTCAAGGCGGCAGAATTTGGTCTTGACAGTGTTTAGCACTAAATTTCATACCTTTCGGTCATGGTACGATCTACAGCTTACAAGTTGCACATGCTTATTCTCGTAATTCTGTTTCTTGAGGTAAATCATTCACGATAACAATGGTGGCATAACACTAGGCCAGATCGAAGGACTGCTGAAAGTTATGGAAACAAAACTGTGAGCTGGCTGAATCTTGCCAGGCGTTACTACTTCAGAAAGAGTGAATTTTATAGTTCAGTCTGCATTTGGAATTCCAGACATACCGGAAGAGGAAAAAAAATGCTTTTAAAACCTTTTCCCCGAGCCTTTATCTTCCTGTGGCTAACAACTGGACGGGTGAGTGGAGAGAGAGGTGCGGTCCATCCTTAAAGTTTCCAGTCAGTGGATGAAAGTAACTTCAGGCGGAGAGAAAGCTTGCCTATACTGACTTCCAGCCACAGGATGTTGGGCAAAATCCTTTGGAGCCCTGCCCAGAGTTTCACCTAAAAGCATTTTATTATAGTCTAGCTCTGGTTGTATTTGTGATTAAAGGTTTAGATCTGTTTCTCCTGCACCTGAATAAAGAATACTCTTTTTATATAGCTGTGGAATCTTAGTCATTTTTTTGGTGCTTGATGATATAAAAGGGGCAAGCAGTTACGAGTGTCTGAGCCACAAGAGCCAATATTAATATCCCTATCTTTATTTTGCACATCCAGTACGTATGCGATTGTTTTGACAGAAGATTTAATTTTGTAAAGGAGGTGCAATGGAAGTGAAGTGGGGTAGTTCTGTGTAGCTCTGTGCTGGGCATTTGAAGTTAAAGGAAATCTTTCTTAACAGTTGTTTCCTTTAGATTTTGTACAAAGCAGTTAAGATTTTACTGAAAATTACTTAAGCCCGTTGTGGAAACAAAACTCCAAAATGACTCACTGTAACACTCGCTTCATATTTCTCACTTGTACTTCAAAGAACAGCTTAGAACGTGGAACGGGGGATCCGGCATTGTTCAGAAAAAAATGGATATTCGTGAAGTATGAACCATTTTTATGTTCTAGGCTTTCTTAAAAAAACCCTGAAACCAATGGAAGTGAGAGGCTTTCTTTCTATTTTAATTTTTTATTTGGTTGTTAAAATATATCACTGTGATGTCTAAGTTGCCTTTTTTTTTTTTTGGCAATGTATTCTTAAGTGTTCCCAAACACAGCCAACCACACAGAGATGTATTCCACTTACTCAGCTATTTCAACCTGTCAGAATCCGAGCTGTAGCCTTCCTGATTTCAGATGAAAAATTTATAAAAGCTGTTGCAAAATTACAGTAAACAAGATTACTTACAAAGTGCGCCTGGAAATCTGACTACTTTTCTTTCAGACAATGTACTGCCATCGTTACTGAGAGAGGTTTCTTGGGAGATTTTGCTTTTGTTTGTTTCAGAAAAATATTGTGATTTTGACTGTTGGAATAAAGCACTTTATCTTCTCAAACACTAGATATAAGACTCCCAAAGTCTGCTTGAAAGATGACCATTCAGAGCTTGGAGTTTTAAATAATGTAGTGATAGTATCAACCTTTGAATTTCCTGTGTCAGAATATCCGCTGTATTTTTCTGTACCTGGCATGAACTGAAAACTGGCAAACTGAGATCAGTCATCCATGTTTAGCTGCTGCTTTAATTGATAGTAAATTATTTTCCCAAACCTGTGAAAGCCTTCCAGTGCCTAGAAATGCCAGACGTCAGCTTCATTTTTTGTCTGGTTATTGTCTTGTTCTCTCAATATAGTATGTAGGACAAACTCACCATTTGCCCCCCTCTCCCTTTTTCGTACTAAAAACTTATGACCATTTTTAGTGGTATCTAGAACAGTTTTGTCTCCGGCCAGAGCATATCTATTATAACTGCAATTTGTAGGAGAAAAAAAAATGCCATTTTTAAATTCATAATGTAAAATGTGAGTGTATCTGAAATATCTGCAGTTGCGATGTTTTGTTTCTTATGTGGTTAAACAAAACCCTGACTGAAAACAGGGATGATGCCCAAGTTGTACAATTTATTGGAAGGCCATAACTTTCCTTTATCCATGTATTTTCTAGACAAAAAGAGTGCTCAGTCCATAGATACAGGCTTCAATAAAAATCTACAGTTCAGGGATATCAGAATCTTTTAGCACTTGTGGTGTAAGTGGGAGAAGACCTAAGTCTGTCAAGATCTTCTTTCTGTCCCTTCTCCCAAAACTCAAGGTCCACCAATCTGCTGCCAGATACACATATGTTTTCTTTTAGACTGGCCCGTGCCCCTTGCTCAAAGACTGCAAGCCCACTATGTGGTGTTTACCTTTAACACTAGTCTTCAGCCCTTATGTGTCTCCTGAATCCTTGCTGCTACATGTGACCTTGTAAAGCTCTTAAGATGTGGTTGTCGATGTGTTGACGTTGATGTGAAGCTGCATGCTTCCTGATGGTATCGTTGGCCAAGTGGAGCATGTGTTGAGTGAAAAGTGCTTCTACAATGTGGCATTCTGATGCCTTCCCTCCTCTAAAGCACCGTGAGATGGCTTTGGGTTAGCTGCTTAATGATTGTCTGTGGAGCAGAGGCATTACTTATCCCCCTCAACCACTTCTTTGAAGTTCCTGAAAAGTTCATGATCCTGCTCGTAGGCTCAGTTATGATTCCTGAACCTTTTTTCTGATTCATAAATCCAAGAAACTAAAGGTTGGCTGCACACCTACATCACTGACATGCCCAAATACCTTCTGTAGCAATGATAGGAGTAGGCAATCATTCTTAAAGAGGGAGTTCAATTAACTAGGGAGGTGTACCTGCAACATGGCAGATGTACATTCTGCAGGAACTGGTTTTCTGGCATCAGACTGACTGAATTTACCTTCAGCTGATCCTGCATGGAAGCAGAGGTAGCTGCCTCATTCTGAAGGAGCACATTAAAACTTTTTAGCTGCCAAACTGGGAGCTGTCTCTGTGCAAAGAGAAGAGGATCAGAAGAGTCCTGTAAGCCTCCTTGGGGCTTCAACTGGGGTGTGCCATTTCTTTGGGCTCTTGATCAGAATGACAGCAAATCCTCCCTCCCTCTAGTTGGTCTTACTCTGTCTAAAAGAAATCCTGGCTGCTTCTGGTAAAAACTGGGTATCAGCCAAACCCTGCCAGACTTCCATGATCAGAATCTCATCCTGAAATGGAGGGAGAAAAGTCTTCAAGTCCATATGGAAAAAGTAGCTTTGGAAGACATGTTCCATCATTCTCAGCACAGTGTCTCAAGTGATTAGGTGTCTGCATAAGGGCATCTGCTGCATGCCTCTGGTAATGTTCTCATCAGTACTCTGGATCTGAAAAATTCATCCGTCCACACCAAAAGGTCACCACACTGACATTGTGGTGATGTTATATCCCTATTCATGAGTTGCTCTGTTATGACTTAATGGCATAGAATAATACAACCCTATTGTAAGTTCACAGCCGTATTGTAAGTTCACTTGTACTGTCAATTTTAGGAAAACTTTTGAGATGAGCCCTGTGTAATTTAAAGCTTTTTTGGTTCAAGACCACCAACTGTCTTCCCAAAGTCCAAGAATACCCAAGACCTGAAATCATTCCTTGGAATCCTTGCAGACTGAAAGTAAGCCAAAGCATCTGCTATACTGTTTTCAAACTCCAGCATATCCATTCCCCCCAAAAAAAAGCTAAGTGACAGCAAAGGTAATGAAGTAGGAAAATCCTCACTAACTGAAGGACAAGCAGAGACAGGGTTTGCGTGCTTGATGCTGTGGCTGTTGTGCTCAGGAGGTATCCTACCTCTTCTTAAACTCATTCTGCCAGATTATTGCTACTACTGAGATGAGGAAGAATTCAAAACAAACATTAGTGTATTTATAATGCCTTTTCTTTCCGTAATTCCAACTATAATTAAGCATACATATCAGCTTTCAAGTCCCCTATTAAAACGTTCCATGAGGAAATCCTATGTTTCTAATTTATTTTCTTGTCTCTAGGCTCCATAATATTACAATATATTCTTTCAGCTATAGTTGCTGGCTCTTTGATACAGTCTTGGGATATTGCCGTCCCTGCCAAATGTTCCTTCCAGTAGTATCTTTGGTTGTCTGAGCATGACTTCTGTAGCCAGTATTACCTCTTTAGTCAGGCCCGTAAAGGTTGCTGCATCTTCCTGTCTGAAGCAGGAATTGCCTAGCTTTGTGTCTGGTTTCATTCTTTGGTACAACATCAGTCTGGGCCTTTTCTTGTTTCATTTGCTAATGACATTCCCAGTACATCTGTGGTTACTTTTAATGCTGCTAAGAGCTTGTCTCATTTGCCAGTCCCTAACAAGCCTGCAAACAGAGAGCCATCAAGATAATGAGGTGCCGGTGGCAACCTCACTTCGCATACCTCTGTTTCATCCTTCATATTGAATAACCTGAATGCTGAATAAGAACTGGATAAAACCATAGGATGGCTATGTTGGAAAAATACTTAGCCTTGAACTGTAATCTTAATAAAGTTTTGTGGATAACCTGGCAATGGAAAGCTTATTTAATGCCACAAATTGTGACTCAAAACGGTGGATCCACAACTCCTGATCATTACTGCAGCTGACAAAAATGACAAATAACATACTGACTAGAGTTGTTGTTTACTGAGGTGCGATGGGAATAAGACAGATGATGGATTGGGCTACGATTGTCTGCTGTCTTTATCAGCATCAAGCCGGGTATGTGGGTTCACAAATCATGTGTTGGCAACTTAATAGTGGATCTGCCATGGACCTATGAATACCTATCTGCTCATCTTGCTTAAATTTTTTTAAATTGGTTTCATGTTCTGTGTTGTGGACGAAGATATCTGACCCATTTGTGAGGATCTTAAAACTCCTATAAAAATGGTGAATAGGTTTCTTTGGTTGAGCCTTCAAGGGGTCTCCTAGACTGAGGACATTAACCAGAGATCACAGTCCCTATGTTTATGCTGTAAATAAGAAAACTTCTCCTCGTTATAATGGTAGCAGTCACTGGAATCTTCCAGACTGCACCGTGCATCACTCCAAGCTGATGGCGGCATGGACATTTAACACAGATAGAAGTGATCTGCAAATCTCTTGAGCAGCTGGGTGTGCCAGCATCATGGGAACAAAAGTGCGGCTGAACACCTGTAGGTGTTTCATCCTGTGCCTACGTCCCCAGTCATAGCCAAGCTGTGATCCCAAACAAGCTAAGTGCTGCCACAGTGGCTTCTGCATATTTCAGAAAGAACTGAGTCAGCTCAAGCCTTACTGATATGTGATGATGAGAAGATGCCAACAGATTAAACTTCTGGTTTTGGGGATCTGGACCCCAAAATAAGTGAATTAGCACAGTTCTGCCCCTTTTCCCTGCCTTCTCTTTTTTTCTTTGAGCATCACTCCTGATCCTATTGAAAAAAAAAACAAAACAGCTCCACACATTTTGTTCTCCAGACCTTTATTTTTATATCTTGAATAAGCAACCCCCCGGACACTGAACCTTGTTCAGATGATGCTGAAAATTCGAGGGACTATTGCACCATCTGTGCAGAGGAGTGTGAGGCTGTCTCTACACTTATCCTCCCAGTTGTCTGTTTCTCCAACGTGTATAGAAACATTTTCTTTATCTCTTGTCTTTGAAGAACTCTTGTTCTTAGTGCAGCCTGCATGATATAGAAGTCTCTTGCTGTTCCTGGTGAGAACCTGTTCCAGGCTTGTGTCTGGGAGAAGCAGAGGAAGCAGCACCCATCACCACTGGCCTCTCAGCCTTGCCCTCAGGTCTGTTGTATGAGCATCCACTTCTTCCACAGTCCATGGTTCTAGTTTTGAAGTTTCTCTAACCTGGAAGATGTGCTCCAGAGTGCTGGAGCAGTGGCTTCTGGTTGCATGCTCAGAGTGTGCTCCAGAGGGCAGCAGGGGTAAGATGTGCTCTGGCCCAGATGTGTTTCTCTTATAGCTTCAGGTGCAACCAGTCTCGTGTTTGATCATTGGATAGTCCCAGGAGATCCCATGTGGACTGACGGCTTTTCGGAGCCACTTACTGGGGTTTGCAAAAGTAGTTAGAATTTGCTTTTTCCACCTGCCTCCTCAGGCAGCTGAACTGTGTGCTGTGGGACCTCTTAAAGAACCCAAATGCTATGGCATGCACAGTGGACCTGCCCACCGACTGGATAAGTGGGGTTGCTGTCCATTCCATTCCAGGCAAAATTTCCCCATCCATGTCTCCAATTTGCTAGTAGTTTGGTCAGCCCTGCAGGAAAATCCTAGGAAGACTGGATTCCCCCAGCTCCTTTTCCAAGACTGAATTCAGACTGAAGACTTGGACACCTTATTTCTCCTGAGAGGTGTGTTAGGAAAACAGATGCTCTTTGAACTTGGCTCAGCACCTGCTTGCTAGTTCTCCTGCTCTCATAGAATCATAGAATCGTTTAGGTTGGAAAAGACCCTTAAGATCATCGAGTCCAACCGTAAACCTAACACTGCCAAGTCCACCGCTAAACCATGTCCCTAAGCCCCATGTCTACATGTCTTTTAAATACCTCCAGGAATGGTGACTTCCCCACTTCCCCTGAGCAGCCTGTTCCAGTGCTTGACAACCCTTTTGGTGAGGAAATTTTTCCTCATGTCCAATCTAAACCTCCCCTGGTGCAACTTGAGGCCATTTCCTCTGGTCCTATCACTTGTTACTTGGGAAAAGAGACCAGCACCCACCTTGCTACAACCTCTTTTCAGGTAGTTGTAGAGACCAATAAGATCTCCCCTCAGCCTCCTTTTCTGCAGACTAAACAACCCCAGTTCCCTCAGCCGCTCCTCATAAGTCGCTCCTCTTGCTCTATATAACCTGGCAGGTGGATAGATTCCCTTTCTTTGATGCAGCCCACTGTGGTGGTCCTTTCTAGTGGCACAGTAGTCTGAGCACAGTCTACTCTGGTCAAGGCCTAGGAGGTGGTTGGTTGTCCAGAGCAGTAGCTGGTCCTGTAATCCCCACTGGCACCCCGCTAGCTTGTGCCAGAAAGGGGCCATAGTCTTTCACTTGGCCTTGTTTTCTGCCCCAGTGAGTCCAGGCAATTTCCAAGCCCGACTGGTAGATGGTGGGATTTTAGACACTTCTTCAAGTGACGCGACATCTGTTTAACACTAAAACACTTTACCAGATCGTTTTTGGTTTCTTTGATTTTTAGTATTTTCTTACCTGTACCTTAATGAAATGGACTAACAGTACTAGTTAAATAAGCCCTCAGCTAGCACTGAATAGAAATGCCTGGATTCGCAGAATCTCTTTTGCTCTATTTCCTATGAACGTGTCTGAAGTTTTGCTCCTTTATAGAGCTGTTATTTGGCACAGTTATATGTCAAATGTAAGTTAACATGTTGGTTACCTTTATTTGAAATTTTATCTTTATAGAAGTAAAACCCATTGCAGAACGTGGGCCTGATCCTGGAGTCAAAAATGAAATAAGAAATCTCTTTGGTTTGATGTCAGTTGAAGTGAGAGACGTATGAGAGTGTGGAAAGTGTCCTTAGGGGATTAAACTTTAAGAACCTTTTCTGCGATAATAACAACTGTGTTTAGTAAGTAATTGCAAAACCTTAGGAAAAACTTGAAAAGTAATTACACAATGACAGTAGTGACTTTTCAATATTAAAAGTATTTTTCATGTTACCTTATTATGCCGATATGTTAAATCTGTGGAATATTCTTGCAAAATATATTTTTAAAAGACCCGGTAGAGAAAGAAGCCTAAGCTTACCTTCTTCTTTATTAAACAGTCCTTTAAAATGAGTACTGTTTTCTCATGTTCTGAAACTCATGTGCTCTCTGGTTCAAATTTTGTGATCCTTACTTTTAAGCAAGTTCCATCTTGACATTTTTTCTTTAGTACAGCCCGATTCTCAAGTTATTATGTCAGGAGTAAAGTGGTGAGGGAAAGCCACCTTTTAGCTTTGATTTAAAAGTGACAGGCAAAGTATGTAACTGTCAGTATTAAATAGCTCAAAGAAGCAAACAAGTACTTCAGTATTTCTGACTTCCACGGGTCTATATGGGTACAAGAAAGGCCGTAATTTCACTTTCAATATGTGTTACAGTGTAGCTAATCTGAAAAACACATCTTTCAGTCCTGTGAAGTAATGTATTATCCATAATGTTTAACTGATGGAGCTCTTTCAACAATGACATATTCTAAATATATTTAACTGCAAAGCATACATTTTTCATAAGTGTTTTACTCAATTTGTCTTCGTGTATCCACATTTTGGGATGTTGCATAAATAGTAGTTGTATTTATAGGAGAGTTTCTTGAAGATTATTTTGATAATAAGAGGAGGAAGGATTTTGAGAATATCTGAAAAACAAGCTAAACTAAATTATTAAGCAACATTTTTGGAGAGGAATTCAGAACCATTTATTCATGTAGAATAAAGCATGCAAGAAGGATATGTTGATCACTACATTTACATGAAAAATAATCTATATTATATGAGTAGGTGCTAATTAGCTCTGGAGCCTGAAATAATTAGTTTCATCAAAGTACAAACTTCTGCTCGCTTTGCTGCGTATTGTCTCAGCCCTCTTTTGAAGGGGACACTTCAGGGAGCAGAATGTAATTAACTGCCGTTGCCCTCTGGGACATGGTTTATCTTCTGTGGCTGCCAGCTAGAGTCATTGGGTAGGACAATTTTGTAAGTGCACCAGCTGAGTGTTGTAGCCACTAGTAACTGGGTTGGTCCATCTTGTTTTTCATAGGCTGTTAAATGTCTTAAAGTAGAGCTACTTTTGATAACTGCCAGCTTGAGAGAAGATTGAGATGGTGCTGGATGACTGAAAGGCATGGCAGTCCCGTTCATGTTCCCTGACCCGCTGTGGGCCCTCTGAACCCCAGCTTATTAAATAAATGGTTGTATGCACTGACAGATTTTATATGAAATGTGGTTAACAAGATGAGAGGATACAAATGGATGGAAAATAAATCAAGAGAGAGAAAACTGCCGATGTGGCAAATGAGGATGTATGAAGAAATAGGAAAAGCGGCTCACCATTCAGGTTGGGTGCATGGGGTTTGCACAGGGCATATTTATGTATATAAAATATACAAGCACACACCCCCTGATTGTACTAATTATGTTTTTGGCAGGGATAGGTGTCTGTCCTCTATGCCATGGCATACAATACAGTAGGAATTGTCACAGGCTCATGGGGTTCCCTGGCTACACATCTGCATGCAGGCAGCTCAAGTGGAGGTTGTTCCCTGTTGGTCTGAGATGGACACTACCTTTAGAAGTCAAAAGACCTGTATCAAAGGACAATTGTGTTTACTCCATGCAGAGAAGAGAAATCATAAAAAACAAATGTTACTCCATCAGTATCTAGCCACTGTGTTGCAGCTTTGACCATCCTTGGAAACCTATCTTTTCCAGTTCTTTTGTATTCATTTGGAAGTGGTGGTGGTGGTAGGACCAGAATTGTTTATGGTGTTCATCATGCATTGAGGTGGCATCATGATGTTCTCTTGTTTATTCTTTTCCTATATTCTGCATTTTGGGTTGGTTTTTTGACTGCTAGTAAGCACCAAAGTGATGTTTTCGTGGGTCTGCCTATGATAAACACCAAATATCTCCATTTCTAAGTGTTAATAGTCAGCCAAGAGCCTGTTGTCATGTGTATAGAATTAGGACTGTTTCATCTGAGCCGTGTCACTTCACATACATCTCCACTGAAATTCATCTGCCATTTTCTTGCTCAGTAGTGACCGTTATGAGATCCTTTTGTAATTCTTCATAGATGGCCCTCATCTTTGTTAGATTGCTATTCATCCCTTTTCCCAAATTGTTTATGAATATGCTGAACAACATACACCCTAGGATTCCTGAGGACTTTTGTGGGCACTTTGGGACCTTTGTTTTGAACAAATTTTCCCAGGATAGATACCAGATCTACTGGTACTTGCCTTAGTCTTTTGAGAGGGATCCCAGGAGAGACTGGCATCCCTTCACATTCCTGTCTTTGGGTACTGGGGTACTTTTGGGTGGAGATTAGGTGTTACTACAGTTTTAGCTTCCTCCTTTGAGTCCCATTGGCCTTTTCTGGTGAACCCTATCTGCTTGTGATGATTCTTTTTACATTTCATGTTCTTGCTTTTGTCTGTAATGCCTTATACTGATACTTCAATTTGAGACACATCTTCTGATATGTTCCCCCTGTATAGAATATTCTGGAATGAGAATTGCCCCACGCTGAACACAGATACAAAAAAAAACCCTTTCTGCTACAGTCTGCTCTTTTCTTTTTAATACCTGCATCATCTGTTTGCTTAGAAGTCCTTTAGCAGGCTGACAACTCCTGATTAAGTTTCAAAAAGAATATACTACTTATTTTTATACTCTTAAAAATGATTTCTCAAGCTCTTTTCTTGGCCTGCATTATTGAGTCTTTATATTAATCCTGGTAAAATTTATGATCCTTTTTATTATCCACTTTTTTTTTTTGAAAGATAGTTTTTAGAAGCTTCACTGCTTGGCTGTTCAGAGGCATTCCGGTTGTGTTTTGGTCTTTCTCAAGTCATTTTTGGGAATTGAGTAGATTTGGCCTGTGCCTCTGAGTTTTATAGTGTCTTCAGGACACCTACAAAGATTTTAATCTGTAAGCTTCTAGCTCCCCCTTTCAATTTTAGTGTTTGGGTTTTGTTTTTCATTTGTTTGCTTAACAAGCTTTGTCATTGTTATAAAGCAGCTCCTCAATAGTAATATTCTATGAATCAGGTTCTTTCCACTTCTTGAGATCAGATTGAGTGTTTTCTCTTTCTTTGTATGGGTGGATTTTTGTTTGTTTGTTTGCCTGTTTGTTTGTTTTGTTTTTCAGCTGTGCATGAGACATAGGCAGTGGTCTCAGCTTCCATCTGCTGTTGCGATCCTTAGCCAGTCTAGCTGGGAGTCACTGAAGTATCCCTTGACCTGTTGTGTTTTCTTCTGACAGCCTTTCTTATCTTTGCGTTTCATAGAATCTCAAATAGTTTCTGTCCTGGTTGGATGACCAGTCACTTAGGTCATTATTTTGATAAGCCTTTGCTGTTCAGTCTAGTTTTTGGGTTCATAGGGACTTTGTGCTATTTGTTGATTCTCCTAGATTGTTAATACAAGCCTTTCTTCAACCCTGGCTGAAGTGTATGGCTTTCAGTCTTTTCTTCTTTTTCAGTATTCTGCTGATGGTCATTTTTCCACCAAGGTTTCAGTAAGACTATTGTGTAAATAATGTTGTTTTAACAACAGGCATTTTAGTTTTTCCATCTAGTTTCTTAGGCTTTTAGTGTTTATATAGAAGAGTGTATACTTTCATGTGGGTGTTTTATTTCTCTGCAAAATTTTTAAAAAGAGAGTCTGTCTGTTCTGGCTTTTCTTTGCCATTTCCTTCTTGCTTGAGTTCAGTCAACTTCTGTCCTTTCCTTTAGTTGAGAATTACAGGTCTCCATGACATTACTGCTTCTCTTAAACCACGTACCATGTTTCTATAACCTCTTCAGTTTGAATGTTTTCCTATCACCTTTGAAGTGCCAGCAAACTCATTCTTTTCTGGTTTAGATTAAGCTCGGCTACCTTCTAGAGGCTCCCTTCCTGTGCTGGTTTCGGCTGGGATAGAGGTAATTTTCTTCATAGTAGCTGGTATGGGGCTGTGTTTTGGATTTGTGCTGGAAACAGTGTTGATAACACAGGGATGTTTTCGTTACTGCTGAGCAGTGCTTACACAGGGTCAAGGCCTTTTCTGCTTCTCACCCCACCCCACCAGCCAGGAGGCTGGGGGTGCACAAGAAGTTGGGAGGGGGCACAGCCGGGACAGCTGACCCCAACTGACCAAAGGGATATTCCACACCATATGACGTCATGCTTAGCAATAAAAAGCTGGGGGAAGAAGAAGGAAGGGGGGGATGTTCGGAGCGATGGCATTTGTCTTCCCAAGTAACCGTTACGCGTGATGGAGCCCTGCTTTCCTGGGATGGCTGAACACCTGCCTGCCCATGGGAAGGAGTGAATGAATTCCTTGTTTTGCTTTGCTTGCGTGTGCGGCTTTTGCTTTGCCTATTAAACTGTCTGTATCTCAACCTATGAGTTTTCTCACTTTTACTCTTCTGATTCTCTCCCCCATCCCATTGTGGGGGGAGTGAGCAAGTGGCTGTGTGGTGCTTAGTTGCCAGCTGGGGTTAAACCATGACACTCCCTATTCCCAAAATTTCCCTGTTTCTTTGAATTCCCTTTTTAACACATTTTCTTAGCTGCTTATTGAACTTTTGCTTGTCAACTTGTCTCATTTTGGGAGCATTTCTGGGAATGCTACCATAGTTCTCTGCTTCTTCACTAGCAACCAGTATTTTGCCTCTAGAACTTTTCTTTTAACCTTCCTTACGTTACTGTTATTTACACAGCAGCGATGGCCTTTGACTCTTCCTCAGTACCTCCAAGGAGCCTTTCCAAACCCTCTGTGAGGTCTGATGTTTTTGCATTAAGCAGAGAAGTCTGTGATCTCTGGTATGTCAGACTTTGTGTTCCTGATAATCATTGCTACAACACTGAGGCAGGTGAGGTTCACTCATAGCTATCAGGCAAACTTGGAAAAATCTGGATGCAATTGTTTTCTGCTGATTAAGTGAGAAGATGAGCAACATCTGTAGGTAGTTGGACTCACTAAAAATAATCCACTGGCAAAAAGTGCTTGGCACTGTAGTCACGCACGTAGGTGGTCAGAAGGGTACTCACAATACCTACATGGTTGGTCACTGTATTATCGCTATTAGTCCTATGTGCTAACTAGGACAGACCCTGTAAGGTCCAAGAACAGTTCCTGTTGATTTCAGCAGAATTATTGCACTGTTGCAAAATGCCACAGTTCTTATATGGGGGGGATTTTACAGCGCACATTGTTCATGATTTTCAAGTTTGAGGAGAGGCTCCAGGTGACCAGAATGTCATCTGAAGGATTTGAATGAAGTCTTACTATTTTAATAGTGTCACAATATACTAACAAATACAAAATGATCCAGATTCTGGCCATGAATGCAGAACTGCTTCTTGCTGTTATATATGATATCACGCAGCACCTTGGCAGTTGTGATGCTGGTCAGAATTACCTGATAGATGCGATGTGCAAATTGCTGGACTGATTGCAGACTAAGGAGGAGTCAGATATCACTGTGTGCTAACAGTAAGTGTAGACCCATTAATAGAGACAACTGAATTTGTCAAGACAGCAGACATCAGGAAACAACTGGATTTGAGCCTGATGCTGTTGTTATTGATCTACCAAGCCAAACAGGGAATGCTGAATCAGAGGGAAAAGATCTCAGGCATGCAATTACATAGGGCCTTAGTGAAAATCAAAAGCTTCGTTGACACAAACTTCAGGAAGGTTTGATTAAAAGGTACAGTTCTATTAATTTTCTGCTAGTGTCCTTGAACATGTTGCACAAAGCTCAATAAAAGCTTAAAAAAAAAAAAAAAGGCACATGAGAAAGCTTCTAACCAGGCAGCTAAGCAAGAAAAACAAGCAAAGCTTTGTGTTATGAAAGATAAATGGTGGGCACGAAAGGCAGAGGAGTTTTTCTAAGTTGTGGATCCAGAAAATACCACGTGGGCTTGGAAACAGCATCTGGCCTTAAAGACACTGCACCATTTCTGAAGTGAAGATGGACTAATAATGATGGAATTGATGGAAAAGAAATCTGAGATGGCAGGCCAAAACTTTTCATTTGTTGTCCTAAATGATGAAGTCCTAGATGAAGCTGTACAGCTGCTTGGCCAGGAGCAGGGCACGGCACCGCCTAATAAAATGGAGATTTTTCCAGCTGTCTAGCAGATGGCACACAGTGCAGTCAGCCGTAAGCAAATTCACTAAAATATAAAACCATGGGATAAGAGTCACAAGTAGCCAGAAGACTTGCAGCTTTTTGGCTGTATAGAGAACTATTTCTTTAGGTGTTAGAGAATTGAAATGCTGTCCACTTTTATGAAGGGAAGGGTGACGATATGTCTTCTGAAAATCGTTCTAATTCTCTCAAGTCCTGGAAAAGTCTTTAGAGGAAAAATGGGCAATTTTGGCTATAGATTCTTTCAGTCAGTTAGTCTGGTTAAAGGAAGATGTTGTCCTGTTTTGATAGAGAGGTCAGTAAGTTAGTAATCCTTGAGCCCTGTGACATTTTTTTTTAACAACCAACATTTTTGAAAATAGATGTATGAAATCATACATAGTTTTAATGTCTGAAGAACTTTACTCACTTGTTTTTGTATTTACATTTAGGAAGTGTTTCATTGATCTCAGCAAAAAGTGATTTTAGTAGGAATTTAATACAGTAAATTGTTCGAGTTAATTCAAAGCATGTGGTATTTCAGATCCCAGCAGGAGTCCTCTGTATATAGGCTGCTGTCAAATTCCAGTAGATGAAAAAAATAAAGGAAAAAGTGCCAAAAGAATGAGTGACCATGGTAAAAGATTTTAGGGTAAAACTGGTATTTTAAGTGCTTGTTTGTTCATTTTTATAGAGTACTTCGTCAAGCTGTATGGTTTTATATAAAACAGTGAAGCGCTCTACAGCAGCTTTGCTGTTTAAAATTAAACTGAGGGCATGGCATTATCTGGAAAAGGAAAGAACACGATGTAGAATGAGAGAAGGTTGTGGGCTTTGGAAAGATGAGTGAAAGTGATTCTACAGATTTTAAGATTATCATGCACTTCTGAAGAATTTAGGGGGGTTGGAAAAATTTCTAAGAGTAGACTTTTTAATTTCTTCAGTAATTAAAAGACAGCAAGATAGAAAACACTCAGGAAGACAGAGCTGTCAGGCAAGATCCATGTATTGCAGGCTTAGCCATTATGTTCGAAAGTGTCGCGCTGATATTTTAATTCCATTAGCTCTGGTGTATTTTAATTTCTGAGACTAACAACAAAAAAAGAAGGAAAGTGTTTCGGGTTGTTTTTCTTCCTCACCTCCTTGGGAAATGGTTAGGGAAACAGAACAGTTAGCCTTCAGGATTTGTCTTTGCATCCAACATCATCTTTTAACCTGCTAAACACACTAATGATTGCAAATATTGATCAGGAAGCTACAAGTTTTAAATGTCCTGCTCTCCAAGTTACAATTTCATAAACATTTAGTTCTTCTGAAGTAATAGGAAAATATTGTTAAAAGTAGTTTCCAAAATTAACGCCTGCCTCACACGGCTTGCTTTTGTTGACCTGACATTAATGTGTATTTTACAGGCAGGACTGTGAAAAATCCCCCTGTACACATTAAGGCTTTCTGGAAAGGATTCAAAGTGTAATAACAATTGTTTTGTCATATATTTTTTAATTGCCTAATGTGTATACTATTCTGTCTTTACATTTCAATTTCAATACTTCAGAATTCACACAGCGTACGGTGCGATGCAAGCAGCTTGCAACATTGGAAGCAGGTTGTTTTGCAGTCAGCTCAGAGAGGTGACGTGCCACTGCAGTCGGTGAGGTTGCATTCAGTTACCTGTGATGAGGAGCTGATACACTGTGGTCTGTTTTTTTTCCTGCATATGTTTATACCAAAACAAAATGCAAAATTATGCAATAGCCAACCAGAGAAGGGGAGAAAGCAGAAATAAAATTTTAGATTTAGTGATGAAAATGGCTCAGCTAAGTGTTGAGATCAGTATATGCTTAAAGAAAGGAAATTGACTGATTAGCTGTTAATTTGGAACAAACATTTTGATGGGTTGATCTAACGATAGAATACATATAGAAATATGTATCTATGTGACCATATATATGCTCTAAACCAAAATCTAAGTATTGTTGATCTGTTACGAAGCAAGATTGTCCTCAGAAGCACAATACTTTTATTTTTTTTACTGAAATGGAGAAGCGTGCTGTTGAAGTGCATGTGGATATTCTCGCTAGTATATTTGTAGCATGATCGTTATGACTGAAATACCAATTTGCCGTCATTTACATCTGTGGTTTTCCTGAGTCTCGGCTTCCTCCAGGAGCTTGCAGGTTCCTTTGGTGCTGCGACCTTGACTGCGTGACAGATGGTGCAAGGAACGTAATGTTGTCCTGTCACCGGTGAAGGGACTAATTCCTCTGGCCTTCTAGCAAGAGTTTTGCAGTCCCACCTGGAAGTGCAGAAGTCAAAGGCCGAAGTTAAATGCTTTTGCTGTTATCTGGGCTCTCATTGGTTGTGACATCACTAAATCAACTCACTGACACAAATTTCAGAGATGGGAATGATCAAAAATCACGAAATTCAGAGACATAAATCAGTAGCTCTTACTACTACTAGTTAGGTTTTATATTTTGTGCTTGAAAGCCTTAATGTGTGTATTTTATACTTGGAAGATTAGTGTTGGCCTTTTAATGTTAGCACCATCACTTACAGTTTCTCGACTCTTCTTTTGCTTATATCCTGATCATCAGTGCTGCAATAATAATTGCTTAAATGTGTGACTTGGTAAATTTGAAAGGGAAGAAAGAGTAAGAGGAGTTGAAAGATGAGCTGCCTTTTGTCGGGCAGGGTAGGGTACGTGGAAGGCCATCTGCAGTCTGCACAATAAGATGTGGACTTTCATCATGGTGTTTCCCCTTGGTTTGAACCTGCCAGTGGCAGCACAGGGTAGAGCCTCCGCTTATGCGCTCTGCAGAGAGGCGATCTGCACCTCTCCTCTTCTGCTGAAATACGGAGGTTGTTGGTTGAGGTTCGGTCGCGGGTTTGTGTGTACGAGTGGCTCCTGGCACGGGGCTGCCCGGTGCTGGGGTAGCTGCAGGCGTGGGGGTGCTGGGTTTGCAGCAGGGGGGAGTGGGCAGACTCCATTTTCAAACAAAGCCATTTGAAGAGAGGAGGGGGAAAGAACCTTACAGCAAGTGTCTCTGTAGATGTCGGGTTGCAAAACTTACTAGATCTGGGAAAACAAAAATGCTGGCAGCATTTGTAAATTTTTGTAAATTTACAAATTTACTTGTAAATTTTTAGTTTTGCTCTAACTGGAGCAGGTCTTACATACATAAGAAAGGAGAAAAAGTCACATCAAGAAGCTTTTAAGTAAAATGTTAGTAAGTATTTAAGTTGAAAACCCATCAATAAAAAAGATTTATCAGGGCACTAAGGAAGCAACTACAAAACTAGGGGAAAAGAAATGTTATTTCTTTGTGCTTAGATGTCTTACAAATCGTCAAATAGGTACTTTCAGATTGTTCCTAAGATTTCATCAGCATGAATAAATGGACACGGGGCTGTTCTGCATGGAGTGTGTGGTTAGAGGAGGATTTTGTACAGTTGCAACAGTATCATTTGGGGCCTGCTTTTGCAATTCTTGTTGCTACAGATGAGGCTGTTAAAGTCCGTAACAGCTGCCGGAATGAGTAAGTATGCTATGACCAGACTTTGATACAGTGCTTGTTGTACTTCAACTAGAGATACTTTTGAACACATACAGGAATATAAAATCAAATATTTCTTCTTTTTTAATGCATCCATCACTAGATGATTTAAAGATATTAGTGTAGTAACGTCTATGTAAGTTCTGTAAATAAATTTAAATATTGTTTATTCTGAATCTCACTTCAAGTTAGATTCTAGTCCTTGCTCTGGGTGGTGTTTGCGCATTCTGAAGTAAGCAGTTGCTAGGAGAAAATGTATATATGTAATCTAGAGCCCATCCTTCCAGATAAATACTTTAAACAGAAGCAAAATGTATAGTACCTGGCAAATACCACTGTCAAAAAGGCTTTTATGGAGTTATGGACACATAGTTCGTTTGGGAGGCATTCTGACAGCTGCAGTCTTCAGTGGGGATGCTTGAATTTCACCTGCAAACCACACTAATCAGAGAAATCTTTTGAATTCTGGAGCAGAAAGGCTATGCCGCTTCTGCAGATTGGGTTTGCCTTTTAATTCGCTCAGTCCTACGGGCCTGGTGCATTACTGTAGTGTGATTTACAGTTTTCTCAATCTGATTCAATTCCTCAATTTAGTAAAAGAAGTACCATGCAGTAGTGTGGTTAGTAGTTGTTTATGAAGTTAATACTCCAAATAACAGTGTCTTACAGTGAAAGAAATCCTATTTTGATTCATCTCGCTTTTGATATTCAGCCATGTCTTTCTGAGATCTCCGTGTGCAATCAGTTTGGAGTATGTTATTGCTGTCTGACCTTTAAGTACATTAGTTTTTAACTTCCTTTTCATTTTCCTCTGTTTCCAGGAAATTGAAGACCATGTGGCATTTTTAATAACTGTTCCAACAGCCCTAGCAATTTTTTTCGCTATATTTATCCTTGTCTGCGTAGAACCTGTATTTAAGAAGCTGCTTCGTATATTTTCTCTGGTGGTCTGGGTATGTCTTGTTGCCATGGGATATCTCTTTATGTGTTTCGGAGGAATCATCTGTCCCTGGGACCAGGTAAGACTGTCATTATTACTAATTTTACTTCCTTGGGTACATTTCCAAGAACCATTCTATGCAAAAGTATTCACATTAATTTTTGTGGGACATCTCATAAAATGTTTTTGTGACTATGTGTTTGCATGCTGAGACTCCCTGCATCTATTTTATAAATACCAAAGAGATGTGCATACTTAGGATATGGAAATATTTGAAGGATTTTGCTTTTATATTTTTAAGCTCCTTTGCATAATGAACATTTGATTCCAGTCACCAACTTCTTTGTATAGTGAATATTTGATTCTAGTGACCAATTAACATGGCAGAAATGCTGGTTTTGTTCCAGACCGTTGAGGCTATCTTCTTCAGCTTAAAATGTTCGAGCTCTCAGTGTAGGCTTTCTGTGGTCTTCAAGATGTTCTTTAGCAACGTGTGAGAAAAAAGGTCTGGGAGCTTCCTTGCATTTCTAGGGAAATAAATGAGTAGAGAAACAGTGAAGTACCCTTCACATTGTTAAAGTTTTGTAATGAAGACAAAGCAAAAACATAATTGCATTTTAATAGCAACACTTTTGAAATATCAATAAATGATGTGCAATATCCAGCGCTGCGCCTGATTGATTCTTCCGTGTTCTGCCATATCCTTTTCCCAAGCCTCTTCACGTGGGAATACTCCTGATATAATAATTGTAAAACTCTTCACAGGGTGGAAGAAAGCTTTAAAATATATCAGTATGTCTTCTGAAAATTTCATGCTGATTCCATGAGTTTGTTATAACCTTTAAATGGTAGTGCTGTATCTGAGGTGCCTTCTAGGTCTTTAAGATAAACTTGAAACAAATGCTCTGATTTGTTATTCAGATCTTGCAAAGACTTATGCAAATACTGAACTTTAAGTATGCAAGTAGTTCCTTTAAAATCTTTAATTCAAATGATTTAAAATACTGGTGTATGTTGGTAATATTAGTTTTGCAGCCCTTACCTTTGTGGGTGACTTTTATATTCTCATTTTCTTGGAAGGTTCAGGGATTAATTAGCTATGAAACCACCTTCCTGCCTTTTTTTTTGGTGGTTTTTTTTTTTTTTTTTAAGATTTTTAAAAAACAAAACCAGGCCCTTTACTGCCTTTTTTTTTTGGTGGTTTTTTTTTTTTTTTTAAAGTATTTGAAACTACCAAACCAGGCCATACTTGCATGTGATAAAAAGCAGATCAGAACATGTAATATTTTTCTCTAGATACAGATTTCATCAGGGGAGTCCCTGTATCTTTGTGATATCAAGTCTAGATAATTCATGTGGTTTTACTTTTTTTGATTTATTTATTTTCATTGCCAGTTGCAGGATGTCATGCTAGAATATTTCAGGCTTTCAAGCTTAGATGCAAATCTTTAATTAGCCATATTATTTGTTCATTGCAAATTCTGCTGAGTTTAATTTTGTTATTTGAAAGATACGATAATGATTTTCAAAAGCACGTGGCATAAAAGAGATGTGAGAGGGACGCCGATGTCTCGGTCCCTTGGTTGTATTCAGCCTGTGAAGATGGTTCGTCCTGCCTTGCTTTCCTCTTCGGAAAAATGTAGGCATTCCCACAGCATCCGAGGGATGTGGCTGGCCGTGT
Source organism: Aptenodytes forsteri (assembly GCF_000699145.1). NCBI lineage: Eukaryota > Metazoa > Chordata > Aves > Sphenisciformes > Spheniscidae > Aptenodytes > Aptenodytes forsteri. Next base: position 276,767 of record NW_008795243.1, on the reverse strand, counting down.
GAGGCTGGAAGGGCCGCGGAGCTCCGGGGAAAGGCATCGTCTTCCCACAGGTTGCCAGGACACAAGTCCTCTGATGTTTCGGGCCGCTCCTTGCTTTGCGTGCAAGTATTGCTTGGAGCAGGGGATATTTGGGAGGGAGCTGCATTAACTGCTCTGCCAGCAGCAGCCGGCTCCGGGCAGCTGCCTCGCCCGGCGCTGCGCAGGCTCCAGCCCAGAGCGGGCAGGGCTTTTCCAGAAAGCCTGGGCCTGGCCGCAGGTGTGGGGCTTAACTCCACCGTGCGGGCCTCGCCGCCGTCTGGCGGGAGAGGGGCTGTGGCAGGGTGGCCCCTGGCCACTGCTGGGGGTCGGAGGTCGTGTGGCTCCCTGCGGTGGCACCCTTTGCTTCCCCCAAACCATTTTTTTTCCCCTCTGAACAGCAGCGCCAGTTGATCAGTTGATCGCTTTTGTAGGTACGCTTTCGCCTAGTGTCTGTTAAGAGAAAACTACGGAAATACGGGATTCTTTCTGGGAATCGGACACCTTACACAATAGGCTGATCACAGGTTTGATGTTTCTGAACGTTTGTGAAAAAGCAGCGAGCAGTAAAATACTGCCGTGTATTCCTGTGATGCTGGTGTTTTGATTGCTCTGCATCAGGAATACGTAGGTCAATAATCCGTGTTCTCTCCTATAATTATACGTGAAAGCAAATCTGAAAAATCCTTCCTCAGTGATCACTGACAGCTTCTTTGTTGAAGTTTTACATTTTGTGAATTTTAAAAACATCTCTCCTGGCTTATCAGGGTGTTTTTGTTGTTCCTTTATTCTTTTTATGAAAGAAAAGAAATGCAATGTAAAATTTAAATTAGTTCTGTTTCAAATGTCTTTGTCAACATAGCTAAGTAGAAAGTTATTAAAATACAAATAAAAAAAGAGCCAGTTCGTGCACACTTATTTACTAAACAAGTGCTTTATTTTAATTTTCTTCAAATTACAGCCTAACTTTTGTTCAGGTCCAGCAGAGTTTAAAAATACTCGTTTCATCATATCTTTCATGTCTTCTGAATCCTAAGCTTGTTAAAAATAGGGCATTTCTTAATTGTACTAGTAACTACTGACAGATGAATTTTCTGCATATCATAGTTTATAGAAAGAACATGTTATTCTCTCGTTTGTGCACAAGCCTTTAAACGACAACCCCGCATCCTTTAAATTTTGGCTTAATGATTTTAGTGTTTCTTTTGACTGTTTGCAACTGCTAAATGCAGTTTTTCTCTGTTGTCTGAGGAACCTTAGGTGTGAACTTTTGCAGCTTTTGTTTACAGTAAAAATACCACTTCAGAGAGACTATTTTGGTTATGAACTCAATATATATTTAATGTGGAGCAGTTCCTCCTGAGCCTGCAGGCACATAGCTCGGATAACTGTCACGAACAGTAGAGGGCTGGAAATGAAGTAGCTGGTCAGGGCCATTGTTTTTTTATTAGAAACCTGTGGGCTGATGTGAAATAAGTGCAAATCATAATTGGTTTCAGCTATGTTTTTGCTGTCCCTGCAGACTGCTTTTATCTGTCTGCATTTCCTTGTCTCTTGTTCGGCTGCAGCTACAGCTTTGGAGAGAAAGCTATTATCAGGTAGGTATCTGGCCGCTGTTTGAAGGGGGAAGGCAGCACAGCTGTAGATGGTTACTCTGTCCCTTGGGCCAGTCTGCAAGCCCCGTGCTGGCTCTGTAATTGCCTGCTGAGCCTGATCCAAAGGCTGTAATTGTCACTAGGCTGCGTGGGCATAATCACAAACCCACCTACGAGAGGAGCCAGCATATTTGCGCTATCAACCGTACCAACTAACTTACCTCTTAAGTTAGTCCAAGCTCCTTTACTCCTCTATATGGACGATGAAGAGAAGCAAGTACATTGAGAGGGAGATGGAGGGCGCCTTAGTGAGGCAGTGGGTGGCTTTACATGAAAAAAATTAGGACAGTGATGGCAACTGTCTTTGGTACCTGACAAACTTTTTTAAAGAAGTGTGGCAACCCTCTCTTGCTGGTGTCAGCCCAAGTTTCTGTCAGTGCCAAACTTGGCATTGGAGCCTCTGGTTTTCCCTAGTGGCCCAGGGAACTTGGATGCTTTGACAGGACCTACACGCCCTGCACTGTGTTACAGTCCAGGAGGGAGGCTGGGCTGTCTGGTAGGAGTTGCGGGACACCTGGCCAGGGTTGGTAGGAAAGAAGTAGAGCAAAGGAAGTCATGCAGAGGCTCAGAGAGAGCAATTGCCTGCTGGCAGTTCTTTCTAAATCTAAGGTGTGAGCAATAATGTGTGGAGATGGTTTCAGTAAGGGAAGACCCAAGGATGATGCTTAGAAAGGTCCGTGCGGAAATCAGTGGATGGTGTGTTTGGTGGAGGGCCAGTAATGCAAGGCAAGCAAGCTGAGGAAGTAGTGCTGGTGGAAAAAGGTGATGTATTGAATTTGTCGTGTTAGGACTTTTCCCTGCTATAGAAAGGAGCACCTTTCCTTTCAAAATGTAAATCCTGTACCTATCTGTAGAGTTACATGCCAGGGAATGAATTTAAATTAGTTTCCTCTTGTTTCACTGACAGTGTAGTTATTGTACAACAGTCGCCTTTCCATGTCATCCTCTGACATGTCTAATACTTCCTCAGCCTTTTATACAGGGTGTATGTAAATATGTCATAGCACATTGATATCAATGGGTAAAAAGAGCTCTTAAAGCATACAGTGGATGATATAAAAAAAGAGAGTAATTATACAGCATTATACTAGTCTAATGAATTCTATCATTGCTGGATTTTGGTATTCAGTTCTACTTAATTATAAATACGTTTGCACAGCCCAGGCACCAGATGTGTTCCTCTTTGTCTATATTCAGTTACAGCACAAAAATGACTTCAACCAGGATTTGACACTTCTGGTTTCCGAAAAAAAATATCCACAGAGTGACGTGTTTAGAATATGTGTTTGCCTATTTTAAGCTAAATACTACTTTTTGAGCTGAGTCTAAAGCACTTGTTTTGTTTTGTTTTAGTGTGTTGGCATGGAATGGTTCAATTTGGGCCTTGGAGCAGCCCTGGTTTACAAAGTGCAGGCAAAATTTTCTGTATTAGTATTTACAATTCTCATTTTTTTGATACTCTCTTGGCACCTGAGGATATCAGTCTATCGTGCGCTGAGGGGTGAGGGCCTGCACAGAGTTTCTGCGGTTGTGGTAATTAGCTCCTGTATTGGGCAGCGGGGCGAGCCGATGGGTCCACAGAAAGGGAAGCATTTTCTTTGTACATAATTACATCGGGTCCCATTTCCGCACCTTGCTTGGGACCTGCCTTAGCTAAAGTCATTCCTGCTGTAAATTATTAATAATGTATTAATAACGTGTTGTGTGGTTAAGCAGTGCAAAAAAAAAGGAGTTAGATGTTTGAGAAGGAGAGCAGGGCGGGTGTCGGTGGAGTCCCTGCAGCGCAGGAAAGCGAGGATGAGTTGCTGTCAGCTGTACCGCTGGCTCAGGATCTGGAGTGCTGGGGAGACTTGACATTTTTTCAAGTTCAGGCTTAATCAGACTATCAGGAATGAGTATCCCGAGCAAGGAACTAAATCTTGTAGGAGCGTGGTTCAGTACCTTGTAGGTGAAGAGTCACCTGAAAAAGGACGTAAGGAAAACCAGGAGGCTTGTACGAAAGGGAAAGATACGGCCCAGCAGATGATACTGTGCTTTAGGAGTAGGTGTGATAGAAAAGGAAGAAACCCACAATCCGTAAGTGTAAGACATATTTGCAGTTATATTCGAGGAAGGAAAAGAACAGATGATTTTTATCTTAATATTAATTTTTTTATAGACATACGAAGTCACAGGCTTAATAACAAGACATTTAAATGTGTTTATCAAGTCTGGTATGGCTGTATCTGTATAGAAGACAGGAAAAAGCTGGGGTATTAGAGACCTGCCAGTTAGTCATTAAAATCAGTAATATAGTAGATTAATGCAGTAAAATAGCGTGTGGAGCCTTGGAACACCCTGTTAGCACTAATGTGCCATTGTTAACCTTTGGTATGTCATGACAATGCATTGTGGAAAGAGAACTGATTTCTTTTTTAAATAGGGAAAGCAGTTTTGGAAAAAAAAAAAAAATCTGTTTTAGTGCCAAATGGAAGACTAGAAGCACTGCTAGAGGAGATGAGCATTATTAGAGTAACTATACATACAGGCGAGGGGAGATGGCAGCTGGTGTGACTTCAGAGAGCATCAGGCGGGGGGAAGATTGCTGGCTGAATTTCTCAGGGAGCTCTCTGGGGAATGTTTGTCTTTATTAGTGCTTTTTACCAGTGGTGGGGTGACAGAATGTCGCCGCTATAATGAAATTTGTTGATGACCCAGTTAAAAGATTCCTAATACAACAAAAGATCAGAATGTTATGGGGAAGAAAAGCATGACCTTGAGGACTGCAGTAATGGCAACTAGATGAAATTTAATAATAGGAAATGTGAGATGCCTGCATTTGGGAACTAACAGCAGAAATTTCAGCTATAGGCTGAGAGTTCATCACTAGAAAATGAGCAGGGACAAGCAGAATGAAGAGGAGAAGCATTAGCTGGTCACTGGGTCATTAGGATATGCACCCAGAAAAGACTCAGTTATGATGGCAAAGTATCCAGCTAAGGATGAAACCTCACCTGGATCACTATGTACGTTTCTGGTCACCTGCATTCAAAAAGTTAAACTGAAACTGGAACAAATGCAGAGAGCGCCAATCGAAATCACCAGGAGAAGGGGGAGTTTTGTGAGAGGAGGTAGGACGAGCTTGACTTGGGTATAGATCCGCAGAAGAGAAGAACGCTGAGAGTGGTGTGACTGCCATCTACAGATAATCTGTGGTTGCAAACATCAGATTTGAGGAGAAGCTACAGAAGATAAAGATTATTGACACATACAGACACCAAAAAAGAAATCAGCCAGCCGTTAATGAAATTTAAACTGGAAATTAGAATAAATCCCTTAGCCATTAGGGCACCGGGTTTGTGGAGTGGCTAATATCCTCAGGATAATAAGGATTAAAATAATGAATTGGTTTTACAATAGAATGCTGACTTTAGCTGAGTCATTCAGTGTTTTCGATAGCAGGGACATGGACTTCAGTGATCCAGGAACGTCCTTTTATTTCTTTATTCCTATGCACTATTTAATCTGGGGACTACTGAACTAGTTTAAATGACAATTTACTTTGACCTGTGCCTGAAGGTCATCTAAAAACTGAAGAGGTGGATTTTCTGAGTTATAAAAGTTCACAGTTTTTGCTATTTAAATGTCTTTTATCCTTCCAGCGTTCTTCTGGAGCAGTAGTCTCAAAAATTATAACAACAAGGGATAATAATCTTGCTATATTTCTGATCTCTTCAGGCATTCACTATAAGGCTTATGAGAGTGGTTTAATGTAATATAAAGTGGAAGAGACCGAATGTGTCCTGCACCTTTATCAGAAGAACCTGATGAAACCCTTGTTTCCCTGCCAGTTTATTTTTCTTTAGTCCATTTCCTGTAGTGATTTTTCCATCTCAGAGGGTACAATTAAGTACAAAGGCTGAGCTGATTGTAGATTTCATCAAGATTATTGCATAGTTTGTGTGCAATATTTGCTGTGCAAGTCATGTGAATGAATTTTGCTAAGGGAAGCGTTAAGGTAACTCTGTCGAAGTACAGTAAAAATGTGAGTCTCAGATAAATATGCAAAACTGAATGTGGCAAGATTTTTCCCTCTGATGGGAAAGAACACTTATCAATAAGTATATTAATGTTTCTGAGAGTACTGAAACTAAGCAATAATAATTTCAAATATCATATTGTTCGGATGTTGCTGAAGTCAAGAGACCAGATGACAAATGGAAATTAGTAATTTAAGCCATTCATAAGGCTTCTTATGTGCCTAATAATTGATTTGACATTAGGAAATAAACATTTTAATAATTTCATAGTACATATTAGTTAACAATTACTTGTATGATGGAGCTACCAGAGAACCATTAAAGAAGCTATCCAGAATTTCTTGTTAGCAAGTATAATTTAGGGTAGCCGTGCAAGCCTTTACTTTTCATTGGAATTGTTTTCCACTCAGAAATGTGGCAGTTTACCTGACTTCCAGGAGGAAAAGTTTTGGCACGACACTGCATGAGTCTCTTGGTTTGAGCTCTTTGAGTTTGCTTACCTGCCTGCCATGGAAAAGCTTGTACCTATATGTGGCCATTGGATATGCAAGACTAAATTTTTATTTTTGTGAACTAGGTAGTGAAGGGGTGTATCATCATAGATCCTGACCTTTGGTCATTTTTCACCGTTTGTCTCAAATCTGTTTCTGTTTGCAGGTTTCTAGTGCTGTAATAATTCAGCTAGCGAGCTGTTACACCATGAAAAAATAAAATAGATGGTGAAAATGTTTCCTACAAGCTGCATAAGAAGACTTCAGTTTACTTGTTTGAGGGTGTTCCCTGTTTCTGTAGCTTTTATGAAGTTTCAGGCACAACGGTGGTGCTAAATAAATGAATCTTAGTGTCTGGATTATCAGAGGATCACTTCTCTTTTAGTCTAGGAAGCAGGTAACAGAATTTCCCCCCGTGTGCTTGCAGTTTGTGATATGCTGGCTGTGAAATACCTTTCAGTTTCACTTGCCAGTATACAAATCTATAATGCTGTGCAGTTATTAGGAAACATTGCTTACATTAAATTAACTAATATTTGAAAGAAAGCGGTATGGTCTGCTGGTTACAAATTTGTTGACAAGCAATGTGCTAAGCATACTTTTCATCCTGGTAACTCCATGAATAAGGATGGGCAGGTTCAGTAATGAAATGAAAATAAAATATAGGAGAGAAATATATCTCCTACGTTAATTAGTCACAAATATTTGTACTATAGTGGTCTTCTATGTGCAGTTACTAAAATTAAGAAACTTGATCTTAGAACTGAATTTAAACCAATTTTTTGGCTTTAGCATGTCTTAATTCTGATAGGTGTCAGAAGCAGGTTTTGTAGCACAGAAGAACTCTAAGTTTTTTGGTAGCATTTACAACTGATTCGTCAGTGTGGTTACACCCTCTAAACCATTTATAGAGTTTTACAAAAGTAAGAGCTAAAGAGGTAGAAATACATTTGTAGTAAGGCGGCTCACTCAATATGAGCTGTAGAAGATGTATGTTTAAGTTTTATATATCCATATGAAAAAATATGATTTGTAAAATCTATATGAATAAATTTTTATAGATATCAAATGCACAAATGTAATTGTCATAATTGTGTTATTGTATGATTTCAAATGTGTTTAAGTTCATAATAGATAAATAATAAATTGTAGATTTACTGAGAACTAGAAAATGTGCTTTCAAGAGATTATTCGTGTTCATTTAGTGATTTTTTTTGTTTTATTTTACTATGTGACAAAATAATTTTTCTGTATACAAAGCACTGTGTGTTGCTTGTTTATTGGGACATAGCTTTTATGTTTATATTGGCTTAATTCAGCAATAGGCTGTCTAGAAAAACAGGAAGGAGAAAAATAATGGACCAGGATAATAGTCAGTTCTCAGAAAACATTTCAGTGTTGCAGAGGGACAATCCCAGAAGTATTTATCTTTTATGATTTTGCTACCACTTTAGGTAATGTATGAGACTGATTTACACGTTGATATAAGAAGGGCTGAGAACAGGAAAGGCAAGAGGACTTGGGCAGGTTTCAAAAGGAGCAGTCTTTCAAAAGGGAACCAGTAACAACTTGGGAGATCCGAATCAGGGAGAAGGACACAACATCTCCCAGCTTCATTACTGTGGAAAAGCTAAGCCTCCTGGGTCACTGTCACAGGAACTTAGATACCAGTTAGGACCGTGTGTGTCTTTTAAAAGCTTTCGTTCTTCTGCAAAAATAAAAAGTGCTTGAGTGCTAAGAAGCAGCATTGATCAGTCTGTCTTAGTCTGGCCACAGTAGTTGTTACTGCTCATCCTCACACAAGGAAGAGGCACAGTTGCCCCAGTTCATCTGAACTTGCAGGGTGAGAACAGCGAATATTAAGTGTGTAAGCGAAAGCCCAGGCTGGGCTTCATTGGTTTGGGGAATCTGGGACAGGGGTATTTTTTCCAAAAAAACCCCAAACCACAAAAAACCCCCCAAAACAACAAACTGAAATGCTAGAGGTTTCTTTCAGAGCAACTGAAAAGCCAAGAGAATTGCACACAGCCAGTATCTGTGACAGTGGGAGAAAAACCTTTTCAGTCTACCAGGGGAAAAAAAACTACCCTCTGTCCCTCCATATACATGCGTTCACAAGGCTTAAAAAAAATAAATCATGTTTTCATGCAATGCAGCATGTGCTGTTGTGCCAGACAGGAAAAAGGTTTTCTTTCTGTTACTACTACGAAGCTTCATATTGATTTTATAGCTTAAAATAAACTTCCTGTAAAATAGCACATTTATCAGTAGCATCAATTTTGTGTAATATCTTAAGTTCTTGAATTATATTGTTCTGGCAGAGTTAGTTTGAACAGTTTAAAATTTGACTACATATTAATCACGGATTGCATTTTTCTTATTTGCTTCTTGTACATACCTTTTTAGCTAAGTTATATATGTATATGAATTCTGTATCTTACTTTTCAGGGTATTATCTTTGCTTAAATTGGCAAACCTGAATCTCTTCTTAAATGTTCTGATTTCTGTAACATTTGCCTGATTTGCAAATATCTTTGTTTTGCAAGAATCATATTCAAGATGGCAGGTGGAGTGATAACTTAGACAGTAACTACAATCTCCCTGTCTCTGGTCTTCATGTGGCATTGCAAAGTAATTTGCATTTTGTAATCTGCACAGTCTCGTTCCACATTAGTGCTTTCTAGATTTCTTCCTTGTTGTAATATCCCAATTTGAGATGGTTTCTGTAATTTATCAGTTTGCACGTTTGTAGTATGAATGTCCTTTGAGTATTTTCTGCTTGTTTTGGTTATTGCACAATTCCTTTGTATCCCTTTTTCAGCTCTTCCTTTCATACATTTCCTCCTAAGTTTGCATCACTTTCTCATATTTACCATGACAGTTGTCTCCTCTCCCACTTATTAATGAAGACAGCCTTTCTTCAATTTAATACATCATTATTTTTCATCACCCTGTATTTTTTGTCTTGCAGCCAGCTGTAGTCTTCATAACAATATTTTTTGCCTTATTCAATACAGATGAGTTTACATAAATAACAATTTTTAGGTGTCATTAGTGACAATGATAGTGTTGCAAGTTCAAATATCTGAGGGCTTGATTAGAGTTCTGTGATATTCCCCTTGACCACACTTGCAGTTCTGCCTCCCCAAAAAAAGAAAAGAAAAAAGCTGTGTGGCAAGGGTTTTTTCTCTTTGTTGATAATGTAAGCAAGCAAAAGATTATGGCTTTATCTTCCAGATTCTGTAATTTTGTTTTGTTTTGTTTTGTTAATTTGGGATAGAATCGATCCTAAGTAAATAGGATTGTACTTCTTATGTGACAGTATTGGATACATTTTTCTTTATTATGCTGTTGTTAGTCTTGATCATTGAATTTTTTTCCAAATAATTTACTGTGATGAAGGAAATGAATTAAACGGTCTCTTGTATAAAGAAGGTGAATATCTAAATAAGTCATATTAAACTTACATGTGCCTGAAAACTTCTACTTTCCATAAAGAACTAAAAAAAAAAAATGCCAGTTAAATGAGGTAGAGATTTGAGTAAGTCTTTTTTTTTTCATGTCACGCTCTGATTACCCATTATGACTGCATATGCTATCTAACAACAGTTCCTGTCAATGTGTACACATTACTTACACACATATATAAAAAAGTATAAAATGGTGTTTTAAATGACTTTGACATAGATGAGATTACAGTCTTACTCAGATACACATGGATGCTTTTTATTTTCTTCTTGCAATAACCTGAATTTACTCAGCATTTAGAAACATATTTAAAAATATCAAATATTATTTTGGGTCTTTGTCAGGTCCAATGTGGGTAAACTGCCAGGTCTACTGGATGACCCAGGATATTGACAAGGGAAGGAAAGTACGTTGTCTGCATGACATTAATATGTATATTAAATTCCATTAAAAGGTCAGGTTGGTGCACAAGAAAAATTGGGAAAGATCATGTTTCTTTGGTCAGATGCAGACTGGAAAGTGAAATTCTGATTGGTAAGAAAGCCCCAAATGCAGAAAAATGCAATAAATGCACATTATCATGTGTGAGTCATATTTATTTCTATACTACCACATAATTTGCTCTAGATGAGCACGAGAGTTTCATACTCATTGGTGATGTAGGCAGATGGTTACAGGATGTATTTCTTCAGAGGGGCTAGCAAAAGAATCTGTACTTTAATACCTCTTAATTCCTTTTCTTCTCACCTCTCCTTATTTACTTTTAACCACATTTCGGTAAGTAATACTTTTCTCAAGCTGTGTGAACATCCTGCAAATGGCATTTTATAGTATTGCAGGGACATGTAGTGGCCACTGAAGTCAGCTACAAATGGAAAATCTTTCTGGATCCATAGAATTTGCATCATTTCTGTGATTCATTATTTAGCTAGTGGTAGCTATCACAGATTAGTGATTTCACATAATGTAGAAATGAAGAACAAAACAACTTTACCTCTTGTGGTGTTGTAGGGTTTATATTCTCCTTTTTTTACCATGCTGAGCAACCACATATTGTAGGGATCTATAAATAAAATGGGATTTAATTAATAAAATGTCAGGTTTCAGTTTTCAGTACTTTTGCAATTGTGTTGCGATTTTACATGAGAGTCTTTGGGGGTTTGTTTGGGGTTTTTTTAACCTGTTTTATCAGAGTGAGATTGCCAGGCCGGATGTATCCCTTTGTTGAGGATGGCTGCAGTCTCAGTGACAGCGGGAGAGGACTGAAGTCAGGATGAAAGCCCACCACCGCCGTATCTGGCTTATGCCTCCCGCTCTTTCCATGAGATGAGACCTGTGCCCACAGGCAGATGGCTGCCATTCGGTGTGCACAGGCTGAGCACCAGATGCTGGAGAAATGTTGGAGTTGCTGTGTAAGGTTGTTAGGGAGGAGACTAAATGCAAGTTAGACTGGCCACAGCCCTTGGGAGTTGATCCCAGGTCCTGGGGTTTCAGTACTTGGAAGAAGCCACCTAGAAGTGCGGTGAAAGCCGTGCACCTCCGCTCCTGCAGTGTGGAGATCTGGGCATGCAGGCGAAGTAATGGCTTGTGTGAAAGTGGTGCCTATTGATTTTTTAGCAGATAGCTTTCCCTGCTACTCTTGTGTTTTCCTTCTTTCTGGGAGCTGGGAAAGTTGGTCACACGGTCCTGGACAGTAGATGGTTCCTGGGCAGCAGCGTGGAGAGAGAATGGCTGAAGGGAGAGGTGAAGAAGTAAGAAGGGTTGAGTTAAAACTGTAAAAGAAATATAATCCTTAGTTAGGGATAAGTTAGCGTAACCTGATGGTAAATAAAATCCCCGGTTGACTAGGCAAGGACCCACGCACACTTTGTGTGGACAGGAAATAGACTTTCAACTCTTGTTATTTGTATGCGTAGTGGCAATGGATAGAAATGGGATGGCAAACAACAATCTGCAAAAATACTATAGGAGTTATAAAAGTTGGAACAATTTTGAAGTGCAGAAGGTCAACAATATTGTGTATTTCAGGCTGCTGTGTCTTATTGACATGTGGCTATAGTAAGGTTTCTTGCTGTTAAGGAAATTGCTTCTTAAATACACCACATCATCAAGTAGTTTACATACTGAAATTTATCTTATATATTTTTAAATACAATTTAACACTTGGCACACTAATATTAATATGACTCTCCAGGTGTTTGAAAAAAAAATAACGCTAGCAAGAGGGTGTGTGTGTTTTGAATAGATTAATTTTAAGGCAGAATATGCATAAGGAAGTCATTCTTTTTAGGCAAGGTCTGTTGTTGAAGTCATGCAATATGAAGTAATACATTAAACTTGTCACAATTTCAGAATATGTTTTAAAGCAAAGAAATCCTGGACAAAAAACATTGTCTAAAAATGGTTTTCTTATGAAATATAGCTGAAAATGTGATGGCTTCAGTGACTTGCTGGTAATAAAAGTGAAGTTTTTGCTTTTCCCCCGGTCAACTTTTCTATATTTTGTTATACTTGGAATTAAAAAAAAAAAAAAAGTTTACAAACCCAATGTGATGGTTTTTAGTGAAGTTACTTTTTCAGTATCCCCTTAACTGCCAAAGTATCATCATCATCATTGAACCGTAGAGTAGCTAACTGATCTCCCAACACTTGTTTAAAACTGCAGTGCTTTAATCGTCCTTCATCCTGAGCAGTCTTAAGCTTGAGATCCTCCAAAAGAAGCCATCACCTAAACTGTAACTGCACAATAAAAGACTCATAGCTGTGTCTATGCAATTAAAATGTTGCTCTAGTTAGGTTTCTTCTTACTATTAAGTCAATTACTACCTGAAGATCCCATTTTTCAGTTCTCAAACTAGTGATGCTTTCTTAGTGTCATTGTTTTTCTGACTAGAGATACTGGAGTATGTTTAGTGCTGAATTAAATTTTACGGAACTTTAATATTTATACATTTTTCACAACTAAAGCCACGAATTAGGGAAGAGGCAGCACTAGGCAGGTGGTGGGGTGAGAAACCACGGTAGCACTGGTGCCTGAGCAGGCAGAGCTGCCAAGCTGTCCCACGGAAGCCCAGGTCCTTGTTATCCAGAAATGTCTTCTGCTCCTGGACTCCCACGCCTTTTCCTTGAAAGCTCTAATCTCTCACTACTCCAACACACCCCAACTCCTATACCTAACCCCTTCTGTTCCAAAGGATCTCCTAAATTACTCCCAAACTTCTCTCTCAGTAATTCCTCCTGTTCCTTCCATTGTTCCTTTTTAAGTCCTCCTAGTCAGAATCCCCATACTCAAGGTTCCCTGCTGCCCCCCTCGGGCCGTGTCTCTGTCCCTTACTTCTTAGGCTTCCCATCCTCAGTTTTTGCCGCAGTTTTGTCTGCTCAAGCATCAATGCTACTGTAGTTTCTCACTCCACCGTGGCATGGTATTCCACTGCTTGCCAGCAGATTAGCAGTCCTTAGTTGGTCTTGAAAAATAGCTGTGCCTGATTTATCAGGTTGGTCTTTAAAGAAGCATAGCCACAATTTCTGCTCTGGTTTAAATATCTCAGATGGGTGTTATTTATGAAATCATTTTGGACAAGACTCTTGAGGGCAGGAAAAGCAGTGGGACATAGCAGGTCTATTCATGATGCAGTTAAACTTGTTTATAATTTCTGAAACATTTCAAATGATTAATTCTGATTTTCAGATTACCATCTCACTAACTTTCATTTAAACTTGTGGGATAGTGCATACCTGAAATATTTAGGCAACTTTCAGAATATGCTAGTTTATGTCTCTCAGGTTTTGTTAAACAGAGAAGGTTTCTACTATTAGAGAAAAAATAATATTAAAAAAATGTGTGGAATTAAAAAAACCTTAATGGCTGAAGTATGTAATTTCTGTAAATGCATAAAAACATCTGTAGTAGAGCAGATCAGAAACCATAATGCAGTAATAAGACATAATCACCACTGTTTTGTGAGAGCTTCTTCCCCACCTTGCTGCCTAGTAATTTTATGGTGGGCAGTCCTATCTGATCCCAAAGGTTTGGGAATCACTGACAGTGGACCTTGTCAACACAGTAAATCAACCCCGTTATAATATTGTAGTTAGCACACTGATGCCAGCCTCTGGTACTTGGGTTAATTCAGACATAGCTGAAGATATAGCTGAAACGACTGTCTCTTTCTACGTGCCTCTTAGTGTGCAGGGCCCCCAAAATGAGGCAAGCGTGATGTGGGACAGTGATTCTTTCCACTGATATATCCAGAGTGGAATCTTTCCCAGAATAGCATCTCTGATCCAATCTGTACATCCATCCTCCTAGCGAAAGGCTTTGTTCCATCCCCAGTCCAGAAAACTGGCTTAAAAGCCACAAAGAAGCCTCCTGTAAGATTGTTCTTGAGTTCTTCATTAAAGTTTAAACCTCTTGCAGTGAGAAAACAATGTTATAAAGGTTGTAATTAGATTACTACAGTTAGAAATTCCCAGATGATGTATTGCTGTTGTCCTCTTTGACATTTACATGGTTTTAATGTTGACAAACTACCGTAGAAGAGCTCAGTTGAGACTATGTTGCAATCATTAATCCATTGTGCTTGGGCAAGCGTTTTATCATGATTATCAGAAGATATTTGCATGAACACAGGCAAAGGTGACATATGATCTAGCCTCTTTGCACTCAGCGGGTAATGGCTTTTCAGCTTACTCTAAGGGAAGGGAGAACAGCTGAGGAACCAGCTGCAACAATTCCAATGTTCGGCAGGGTCTGAAACCGAGTAGGAGATTTTCACTGGAGCGGCATCTCTTCTGAACATTCAGGAATGGCAATAGTTCGAAGCTCTTTTGTGCACCATCTCATACCCCTATTTTGTCCTTTTTAAATTTCCTGTATCTTAGTACGATATTTTTAGATGTAATGCAATAGCCGGTCTTGCATTACACATGCTTATTTTTATTTTAAATATCTGACTTTCCTTGAATTTTGGAGGATCCATCATGTCCCCATTTGTTTAATAGGTCATCATGAAAGTAATACTAAGCAGGGATTATTAAAGGGGATATTGTGTGTGACGAGTGGAAAGTTATTTTTAAGCACAAGACTGAGGAGCAGTCTTTTCTATCCTAGTCCCCCAAAAGACAAGAATGACTCATTTACATTTCAGATGAGATACAGATACCGTCTGTTACCAACTTCATTCAGATTTGTGATGAAGCCTTCGATAGATTGCTTTCAGATGAATAAAAAAATGACAGGTTATTAAATATATCAACAGTAATGTTTGCTTGGCTCCGATTACCCTGGGTTTTGAAGAGATAACATATTTGGCCAAATTGCATGCCATATTGCACTTATTTTTTAAAATGTTTTCTTTATTTTTCTTTTTCTTTCAGTCCTTTAAAAACAGTAAGGTACATAGAAAAACCTTGGTCTCAGAAGTCAAGAACTGTTGAAATCTGTGCTTAGTGTCTCAGCTTCCCACTTCATGTGCTTTGATGGGAGAAAGAATCAATTTACCACTTGCAGAATATGATGTTTAATAAAATATCTTCCTTCTCCCCCAGAATAGTGCCCTGTTTTGAGGTAACATGGAATAGTGAATTACTTTATCTGGCATCTTTTGTGTGTTTCTGTAAAAGAAGCAGCTTTTGTAGCTAAAAACTACTGTTCTGTCTGTATTGATAGTCATAAGTGAAGGTTTTACCTGTAGGAGAATAAATTCAGCTACTTGTAACAACAGCTATAATTTTGATGGAAGTACTGGAAATTCCTCATTGGATCGTATTGGTGGAGTAGTGGCTGTCACGAGTGTTTACCTCTCAGATTTTTCAGGGAGCCCTTGCAAAGCAGAATTGATCGCTTGTCACAGCGGCATTTCGGCAACGTCCTACTTTATTGCAGTTCAATAGTGGCGTAAAACCTCCAAGGGCCGCTTTGAGATGCATCAAGGTAATGCTGTAGAGAGAGTATTCCTGTCAAGCATTGATCTGGGAGAGCATACAAGTTGGCAGGCCTAGACAAAGGCAGAATTGGCAAAGAGCGTGCAAAGCCTGTGCGGGGCAGGCTGAGGAAGGACCGTGTGGTGCTGTCGGTGCTTGGGCAGGGCTGACAAACTGGCAGCGACGTTGTGTGGCCAGTGCTACCGCTGTTTGCCTGCCAGTCCGCTGATCAGGAGCTGGCTCTAGCAGCTCTTCCAGCTGGACAAGCCTTTGTGGCTGCATCAGAGATGTGTTCATGGTGTTGGCTGCAATAATTAGTGTAGGAAAACAGATAAGAAAGCAATCAGAGCGTTCTCATTTGGATGAGGCTATCAAAGGTGTGATTGCTCACCTGTAGCATAGTTCTGCTAGTAGCAAGACATGTAAACTGACAACCCGGGGAACAGAGTGGCTTGTCTGATGCACACCTGTGCAGCTGGTTATTTGGGCGACAGCTATAATCCATGCGTATGTGAGTGAAAGTGGGTATGGGAAAGGCAGTATGTTTTAGGTCAAAGGATGGTCATAATAAGCTTCCGTGCCATCAGTACAATGAGAACAAGAAGAGCGTGTTTTTTCCGCAGCGATACTTGAATTGTTATCTGGACCAAGAAATGGGGTACCTTTTGCTGAATCAGGACGCGTAGAGAGGGGGTCTGGCTGCAATCACTGCAGACGGACCTGTTCTCCTCTTCTGTGCCCCCCTGTGCAGCAGGCAGGCTGTGTGCTGCACCAACCTTGCGTGGCATGAAGGAGGGTTGTGTGCTACTGGTTTGCTCAGTGTTAGGCTCGCAGGAGTGCTGGGGGCTGCTGGCCACTCTGCATGGTGACCCAGGGGCGCAGCGGGGAATGGGCTGTGGGGCATGGCAGAGCGCGGTACGGCAGGGGGGTGACGGGGAACCTGGTGTTTGTATTTCCTAGCAGAGGAAATCTTAAGTAGGATTTACAACAGCAGGTGCTCAGTCTAAAGATATTACAGTGGGAGAAGAGCACACATTTCTGGAGCTGTTTTCTCTACCTCTCTTTAAGTGTTACCAGCACTGATCAGTTCTCACTGCTGGTGGAGAGAGCACTGGGCCATGGAGGGTTGGTGAAATGCTCTGAAGGTGTGCATTAACATCTGTGGCAACCCACAGAAGGTAATCCTACTTAGTTTTGGTTGAATATAAGGTTTCTCTCACAGGATCCAGGCTATGACATTGACACCTGAAAAAATGACACAAATGCATACTTCCAGTATCGTCTTGGTGAGTGTAAGGATAATATCCAATAATTACACAGTATGAAAACACTGAATTTGTTTGTTTAACTGCCTTCATATGGTACTGGACAGTGATGATAACAAACACACAAGTTACCACATGCATGGAATAATACATACAGATTTGCAGCACAATCCTAACTGTTACTCCTGTCAGATGCATTAGAGCCTTAACTTCAAGCGTACTTTGTGAATATAATCTTCATGTAGATACACCTTCTGTTTTCAGCTGCAACAAACACCTAAATGAATATGCACATTATTTTGTGTTACGCAGTCCCCAGAACTTGGGCATAGATATGTGATTTACATATATATAGCTATCTGTACTTGATTGGAGCTTCAGAGCTGTAAAGAGTAGCTAGAGATTTCTTTCCTTTCAAGGATAGGGAAGGGATTCAGATGGAAGCAAAACAATGAATTGCCAGTCAATGTACAGTTTTTCTGTCAGTGCCATAAAGATAATACTTGCATTGCTAGAATTGACTTGGTTTTTTTGAAGTAGAAGGATGGAGGCAATTAACATATATTTTACGTTTATTGTCACAGGTGTATGATTACAAGGAACAAATTAAAGTAACACAGAGAGAAATGTCTTCTTTAAATGTGGAAAAACTGATTATGTAAATGGTATTTGGGTAATGCAGTTTCTTCCCCCATACCAGCACTTCAAAGAGACACACCAGCACTGCAGGATAAATGGGATGAAGCACGCACATATTCAGATCTTCCACCACCCACCGTCCCCCGCTGTAGTGTTTCTAAATGTTCATTTGAGTACTTCTGAATTCTTGTTTTCATCACTGAACAAATCTAAATCCAATCCAGGAACTATCAGCAAAATAACAGCCAACCTGGAAACATCCTAACAGTTATGCTACTGTGAAATCAAGGTAATGGAGACTAGCATAATAGTTTGCATGTCTTTTGGTTATGTTTGGTTAGTTGCTTTACCCATGTGAAAGAACTAATGCTTAGCCATTAGTGAAAGCAAGAAGGCCTTGCTGTTTGTGCTGCCTTGCGTAACACTGGCTGAGTTGCTACAGAAGGGACGGTGTCTGATGTGGGAGGAAAGCAGCTGATGTTCCAGATGCCAATTGGAGTGTATATTTGTAGTTTGTAGAACAATGTTTCTAAAGCTCTAGCTCAGGGTTTTTAAAGCATTCCTGTTTGAATGCTTCATCTCGCAACAGCAGCAGCAGCTCTAGGAACCTGAGAGTATTTATGTGCCATCCGCTGTTTGGGAGCCCTTCTTACGGATTTGTCAGCAGTTTAGCAGATGAAAAATTAAGATTGAACACTCATATTTTGATTTCATAGTCACATTCTCATTCAGGGAATACACCCGGCCTTTGTTCTGTGCTACTTAAAAAAATAAAGTATATGGCATCTGTTTAAAAAAAAAAAAAGTTTAAAAATAGTATCAGGAAGAAGAAACCTATCAGAGCTTTCAGTAATTCTAAAATAACTAGTTACCTGAAACACCAGGTAGCTGTATTTTGTGTAACAGAGAATTTTCCACTGTGTGCTCTTAAGTCCTGTGTCATTTAAAGTGTGGGATATTGCTTTTCCCGTACTTCCCAGTTGTGATTGCTGTTCCCTCTGCCACTACAAGCATGATGGGTTAGCATCAAATCCTCCCATCTTCTTGTCCCTGTTCCTTACAGCTTCTGTCAGGTGCTGTGTATTTTCAAATTCAAAATATCTAAATATCTATATAGATATATAATGTCTAGATAGTTGCTAGATATCTGAATCTGAAAAGTTGTCAAAGAGAGTCAAAGATATCCTCTGTCTAATGCCAGGTATCTTTAAAATTCCCAGGCTTCTTTCTCTGCCTTGGTGGGAAATTCCATTCTGCATTCTCCTCTTAAGAAGCAGAAAAAAATTCCTGGTTCCCCTTATCATAACCACTGTTGCTTGAAACAATGTCAAACATTGAGGCTTTGCAATTGCCCTTTAGCTAGTGGATGTTATTGGAAGCCTGTCATATGACAGAGGGACCTTTTTGGTTTACAGTTTTTAAGTAAAAGCTGCATGCTGACATCATAGAATCGATCAGAATTCCTAAATCATACATCGGTTCTAAAGATCGTCAGAAATGAGCCATTAGATGCTAGCAAATCAACACCAGTAAGTCTTTGTTTTAGGAAAAGAACAAACAAAACCAGGCAGAAAATATGACATTGAATGAGGACCAGGTATGCTGGGTTTCTTCTTTTACTGTTTCTAGGTTTCTCCTCTGTAGCTGCCCCCTTGTACAGCCCAGTTATGTTTGTGTGAGCAACACATACGCTTCGTTATAATGTAACCTGTTTTATGTATAACTTTTATCTGCTTATCCATTTAATTATTTTACCTATTGATAAAAAATACTAAATCCAACCATTCAAAAAAATTCTTTTTATTATATGATGTGTTTGAGATTCCTATTTTAGGCAGGACAGGTGACATTTTCTTGCAGATAACTGGTCAGTAATGAAAAACAGGATTGCCAAGGAATGATTTCTTCAAGAGCCACATTTTATCTTAAAAAGTGCACAAAGAAAGCAAGCAAAAACTGCCAAGTAATCTGAAGGTTAAACAATTCTTCTGTCTGAAGTTTCTGACTGATTTTAAACATCAGCTTTTAGAGGAAAACAGGACTGCAGATATCATTTGAAGCCATTTTTAGAATGCCAGCCTTAAAATAGAGTTGTTCCCAGGCACTTCCGTAAGGATTTTGTGCATTCAGAAACTTGAATTGTTTAGCGAAATCGTATGGGTCATTGCTTTGCCTGAATTTATGTATGCTCTATCGTAAAACTGAGAGATGAAATCTCTCCTAAGATGGTAGCCTCCCCTCTCCCAACCCCGAAACCACTAAGGACTGAATTCCTCTGTAACAAAAGACCAGTGTAAAATATGGCTGACTTTCAAGTAGGTATTTTACCTTGTATTTAAATTCATGTTTCATGAGCACTGAAGGCCAAACACCAAGTGTGTTTAGACTGATACACTGCTGTAGCTTTATTGGGTGAATACCATACTGAAAGATGCTATACTAGAAATGAAATTCATTAGTCATGAAAACAGGGTCAATGAAAGAAGTTACACCAACAGCAAACATTTATGAGAGACAGGCATCTTTTCATTGACCATGGGCAGCTGCAGTCCAGACAGCAAAATAAACAGAGAAGACTGTGTTAGTGCTTGGTATGTTCCTGGCTAAGACTGACTCTGTGGCTGGCATATATTGATTTAAATCTAGAGGATGCTTAGGGAGGAAAAAAACAACCAGGACTGATGAGAAAACTATTTTAGAACTCGTTATGAAAAAATCAGTAACGTAATTTTATTTCTACCTGAAGATGTCCCTGCCCACAGCAGGGGGGTTGGACTAGATGACCTTTAAAGGTCCCTTCCAACCCAAACTATTCTATGATTCTATGATAATTGCTGATTTTTCCCCAAAACTCTCATACTATCAATATGCAGACATGTTATGCATATGCTCTTCTTCTGGACAAATACTACCATTTCTCAGCCTGTTCAAGTTTATGGGTAATCAGCATGGCTTTTAATCCCTGTGTAAAGAATAGAAGATGACTTGTGCATAGGTCTTTTCAAAAAACAAAAATGGGCTGAGCAGAGTTTAAGATTTTTAAATATGATCTCAATGTTATTTTCTCATATGTAAACAGCTCCTGAAGTTGCTAGGGGATGTTTCACAGTTGGGAATGAATTTGGTCTCTGCAATTGCCAATAGGTGAGTAATGGCTTCGTGAAGATAAACCATCCCTATAAATATGTTGCCTGTACTGTAAAGATGTCTGGGAGCCTTCTGCAAAGCACTAGGTCTTCCTGTTCTCCTAGGAAAGCCTGTAAAAGAGGTTTCTCATTTCAAAACAATTATTATCTTGCAAAATACGGCTTCTAAAGAGAATATCCTCATGAAATTTGATATATAAATTAATAGTTTATTGATTCATTTGCAGGCTAGCGTAAGGGATAAGAGAAAAACCTGGTTTTCCCTTCTGTTGAGCAAATCATCTCAAGATGACATGGATAAACTTAACAGAAAACAACCCTTTTTTGCCTGCTTGTGTAAATGTGAATCAGTCAAAGAATTGAGCTTTGCTTTTCTTTTACCTAGAAGAAAACTGATCTACGTGTTACAGTTTTTTGTTACCTATTTTTTGTCAATGTTGAAAAAGAAGTGCTTCATGGCATCAGCCCTACTGAGAAATGATGTGATCACAGCTGGCGTTAGTAATGGAAGGGAAGCAGAAATGTAGCATGTGTCAGTAATGTATTGATCTTATGGTTATCATTGCTTGAAATGTGTTGAAAGTAGAGTTTTTAATGTTTTCAGTGGATGCAGAGTTAGGTTTTTTCCAGATTTGGGTGGAATAAATTGATACTCTCGACGGACAGCTGTCTTTCATATGTGAGGGGAGGACTGGTTTATAACTGGTGCTTTTACTGCTGATAAGAACTTAAGTAGGAGGTTTCATATGATTAAACCTAGGCAAGTTGATGAGATATTTTCTCTATGGTCTGCAGGGAACTTAAAAATAATGTGCCGCATAATACTTCCTGTTTTTTATAACTCTAATAACTAGGTGAAAAATCTCCATTGCTTAAATGTTCAGTACATTTTAGGTGTCTACATAGTTTAACCATGTAAGTGCTTCTTGACATTTTGGCAACCATTTTTTCTCCAAAATAAGTTTTTCTGAGTCTTGAATGGGCAGAAGTTTCTGTTTCTGAAGCTTATTCTGGTACGTTTGGAGGTGGTTGAGAAGGTTTGTTCCCCGTTTTGTATACCTCTGTAGGCTGATGGTCCGAAGTTGTTCCTGGCTAGTCGATATGGTACGGCTGGCTACAGGTGTGTTATGTGTTTGATCATCTGCCTCGGAGACGAGCTATCATCTCTCTCCCTGTATGTTTCCTCAAACCCTTCCCCTCCTGGGTGGCCTCCTGGGCCCTTCTGTGTTTGAATCATTTCATAAACTCTTCAGTCTCATCTTTGAGAAGTCAGAGTTTCATTTTGACAACAGGTTGAGTCTACCGGCAGGTTAACCGTATTACCTAGTTCAGATTGTTCAAAGCTCTTTTGAGGTTACTCTCCCTGTTTCCAACAAATGACTGGCCATTGCGATGTTGCCTAACAGTTTCTTAAATGCTCTTTGTTGTTGTTGCTGCTCTTGAGCAAGAAGGCGGCCTCAGAGAAAGAGAGAGAGACAGAGAAAGCAAGCCAGCCTTTATATCGTTTAGGCCTGAGGGACTGTCGCTGATTTACTCTGTGGTACGCCTTGTAGATACCCATGGTTGAATCCTGGCCGAACAGCATGTTTTGACGAGACCTGGGTGGGTATCATTCTTTCCACAGTGCCATTTCCTTTGGAAGGAATTCCAGACACAGGGGAAAGGAGGGAGATGCAGTGTGCTCTACCAGAGGCAATGGGTTTATCTTCCCAGGTAATGTGTGAAGGCCCTGGGTACACATCTCTTCCACCCAGCACAGAGACTTTCACATGGGTGTACGTTGTGCGTGTCCAGTAGCTGTTTTTCCAGATGGGCTGCTTGAGCGCTGTCTTCAGATTTTGTATTGTAAACTGAGAAGTCACTTTCAGAAGTAGGAAATATTGCTTTCCTTTGGTAGAAGAGAGCACTGGAAGGGGGAAAAAACCTCATGTTTTGGAACATTCACAATGTTGGGGAGAAAGATGAAAGGCGAGTGGAAAAAAGGTATGGGGTTTTTTTAAAGTAAATAAATAAAGGAAGTAAAAGGCAAATTTAGAAAGAGGAGGGAATGTAAGTATTTTTAATTTTTGTGTCTTAGGAGTCTCAGTAAAACAGCCATGGACTCTAGCATCAGACAATCCTAGATTTCACCTAAGAAGAATAAATTTCTGGCCTTGATGACTGCAGATAGAAGAGCTAGGACAAAACAGGGTGTAATCTGCATGTGAGTAAACCAGAAATCAGGGGGAAAGTAGTCTTTTTCTGTCTGAAGCAAAGCCAATCTGACAATTTTGTTTGGTCTTTTTTTTGTTTTCGGGGGGGCAGGTTGTGGGGTTTTTTTTGTGGGTTTTTTTTTTTACTTCTTGGGAAGCAGCACAGCAATAAGAGATAAAGATTATCTTTGGTTTGGCAGCAGAAAGTTTTGTGTGAGCAGTGCTGAGCCTGAAGATGCAAGGACACTTCAATAATGTGCTTGGGAAAGGACATTTTGGGAAGTAATCAGGATGTGCAAAAAGAGCCTGGTCTTTTGATAAGAAAAAACACTCACCAAAAACCCCCAACAACTGGGACCATTTTCCCTTCTAAATCAAGTTTCATCCTCTTCCAGAGGTCTTTTTTCAAAGGGCAGGCTTACTAAACATACTAGTACAACTGTACTGCCACACAAAGAAAATTGTTAGTTGGATGGATGAAAGGCCCTTTTTAATTCCCTACCCTGCAAACAAGCAACCATACTATGCCACTGCATTGTTCATCCTTTTCCCACCTTTCATAAAACAGTGCAAAACATAAAGCATTGCATCAAAAAGAGAAGATGGTGGCATGCAGCATGTTTAACCGGACTCCACACTAGTTAGTGATTTGTCTTTACTTCACAAGTAAATCAATACACAATTTTTCTTGATTGCCATAAGCTGTAGGTAAGACATTGTCTCAAGAGTGGAGGTAAGAGGAATGTTTGCATTGGAATGAATTTGTTCTTGGCAGAGATGAATAGGGAGCTTGCTGGCAGAATGAGTAACTCTGGATGCTGCATCTTAGTTCCTTGTTGTCGGAAGATATATATGGAAGACAGCAATCTGAAAATGAAGCATCAACAGAATTTTGTATCGCGTTAGCACTCTTTTTTTGATGAAAATTACAGTAACATTTCATTAACATGTGCATCATGAGTTAAAATTGCTGTTACAGAAGAGCATTTGTACTGGAATGGAAGCATATTTTGGTATAAGGCTACTGCAATACCTTGAAAATTATGTTAAGAAAGCATTTCACCAGTCTTGCACAACTCGATTCTTCTCGCGTATCAGTGGTAGCAGGCAGCTGCGCTAGCGTCAATGATGCAAGCATTCACGGAGTCAGTGTAAATAAGGAAAAGACTCGGATCGTCCGGAGGGTCCTTTTCACTCCAGTGAGCATTGTGTCTTCTTTCAACAATACAGACACACTGTAATACTCTTGCTGCCCTCACAAGAGGATGTCCCTGAAAAGGCCATTTTTGGGAGGTTGTCCAGTAGCTTTCCTTGCATACGTTAGCATGGGGATGTGCTATGGAAGAGGACTGAGTGCTCAGGGAGGTGCGTTTTATACCTCTGCTGCCGAAATGTAAATATGCCACTGAATTGGCAGCGTTTGGGAAGCTGCTGCTCTGATTTCCCCTGAGGAATGAAGATGATCGCAGTCAAGAAGGCAGAGCGGTGACCCTCAAGACCCTTTGCTCCCCTCCTCCTGGCTCCTTCTCTGTTCACTCTTCAAGGCTCTTTTCTCTCCAGGCATCTAGTCTAACAGTTTGTATGGAGGGGGTCTTTCTTCTGCACAACTCCAACCACAGGTTTTAACAGTGCTTCTGTATTATTTAGGCTTGCTAGCCTTTTTGAAGAGGGAAGAATGTTGGAGAGAAGACAAAATAGACTAGAAAAGCTGTAGCAGTGTCTTCTTGTCACCGTTCTCATTTTTGTCTGGGAACAACTGGTAAATGGGGTCCTAGAGAAAGACAAGAAAGAGAAAAAGATGTTTGGATTTTGTTAAGCAGTAAAACCAAAAAATTCAAGGCCAAATTTTTGACCGCTAGGACACTGTAACACCTGTCTTAAATAAGCCTTTGAAGAAGTAAATTACTGTGAAACGATTTAAATGAGAACAGGAAAGAAACCATATTATGTGCTGCCGGTAACTAGTCTTACTGTGATGTGACATTTCTCTGGAAGTACTTTTAATTGTGCCAAATAACCTAGCATTCTGAGAGCAGTGTTTTTGTTTATCCTTGCTTCGCAAATCTAAAAATAAAGAAAGAAAAAAATGAGAAAAACAATGAGAAAGGTGTAAGGGAGAGCTGTATTACTGTTCCTAGGGAATTTTAGCTACCTTTCCAACATTACTGCCTTACATTAATTCTTCAGAGATGAAAGCAAATTTCTCTTCAAGATTTCAAGGTCTGGAGTGTAAAGTGAAAGTTCACCGGTTAAAGTGCAAATCTTACGTGGTTTGAAAGTTCTTGTAAAAAAGTTAGATTTCATAGAGGAAAATTAAAAGAAGAATCCTTTTAATGAAAGCAGAATCTATGTTTGAGGTTTTTGTTTGACGTATAGGCTAGCATTTTGAGAGAATATTATTATTGAGTGGAGATGTGGGTCCAGATTTAAAGTTGGCAGTTTAAATAAAAAAGCTATTTACTATCCCCATTAAAAAATAGTGACCATTGATTTACACATTTAGTAAAAGGAAAATAACTAACACATCAGTTGGTAGCTAAGGAAACGGCCTTAAATCTGAGACCATTTTCTGGCAGTACATTAATTATTATTTTTCTATAATGTCCCCAGAGGATGGAATTAATGACACATCAGGAGGTGTGAAGTGCTTTATTTCTAAGGTCAGTGGACCTACTTATTTGTCTAAGAGAAGTGCTTAAAGCAGCAGATTTTAGTTTCTCCAAGGGAAGCCTTTAAAGGAACAATGCCATTAAAAAAAACCACCAAAGTTTTAAATTATTTTCTTAGTTTATTATTAATGTAATCAAACTGAATTTGTTTTGTAAACAATGGAATTTTTATTTGGACTTTCATTTCCTTATTTAAGATCAAAAGGAAAATTTGAAAGTCATTTTGACTTTTACTTGTTTCAATGGCTCATTTCAGAGTCTCTGGACAAAGAAGGTCACATTGATAGAGTATTTCACCTTGAAAACTCAAACAGATTTTTTTTAAGTTTGTTTCTACAGCGTTAGTGGGCACTTGTCATAATTACTGGGCTAAATGAACAAGACCTGTGGCTTTGCCACTGTGTGGCTTTGCCACTGTGTAATATATACTGTTATGCTTTGCTTGGCTTAGCAAAGCTTAGCTTAGCTTTACTTAGTCTTTTCTTAACATTGATGCGCTTGTTGTATATATTTCTGCTCTGTAAAAACTGAAGTATGGGGTTTCCGATATGAAATCATTCATCCGGAGCGAGACTAGCTCACAGGATCCAGCAGGAGGAGCTTTTTGTTACGAATGAGAAACAAATAGATCCGGAGCCCAGGAACCTCAGTGGAGCTCAGTTTGGGTGCAGACTTCTGCCTGCCCAGCGCTCGTTTATTTTTAAGCTTTTCTGCAATACAAGTCACTGAAGAGTGGGGAACTGGAATATTCCGAAATACTGGGGTTTTACTCATTTTTATTTAATTAAGTAGCGCTATGAATATGTAGTGATATTTATTACCTTTTTCTAGTCTCATAATTAAATAATTATCACTCTTTGTTTTCCATTTCTGGCCTTAATGGAAGGCTTTGTGTCCTGTTTAGATTTCTTTTCCACTTCGCTAGTGCATGCAGAGGTATCTGTGTTGCAGCACATTTAAAAGAGTCGGCACTTTTTGTGTGATAAACAATTCTTCTGCCTAGTGCTGACGGCTGTATAACTCTGATAGGTTTGTGTGTGAAAGCGCTTGAGAACTTTTAACTGGCTTACTTAGAAATAAGTTCAAACATTAGCAGAGCTATAGACTCTTGTAAATATGTATTTGCACATTTAATTATTTGTAAATGAGGACAATTATATATAAATGATGTCAGAAGACTTTTTTTGTTACAAGCAGCAGCTAACAATAACCGGAACTCAGAAGATACACCATGTAACAGAGCGGTTTGGGGAAGTGTATGGGGCATGCGCGGCAGGGGTTGGTAGCGGGGGCTGCAGGGTGCCCTGTGCTGGTCACAGTGGGGTCCAGGCAGCGCAGCCCCTCTGGAGTGGCAGCCGCTGCGGGGGGGGAGAGGCAGGCAGGGAGATGCTCTTGGGGAGACACGGGGAGGGAGAGGCTGGCGATGAGACACGCGGCTGGAGGTGTCCTGGAAGGAGGCACTCCATGCAAAATGGGCACCCTTCTGAAGAGCCTGCGGCCGTGGGTGACCCACGCTGGGGCACGGACACCTCCAAGGGACAGTGGCTGTGGGTGGCCCGCGCCGGGGCAGTGCTGGCTTAGTTGTTCGTGTTCTTTTTTTTGTTTTTAATAACCAAAGCAGTGATCAGAAGTTGGCGTTAGCTGGCAATGAATTAAGTAAAAATCTCACAAGTCGAGACCATTTTGGTCGCAACAAAAAGTTAAAAAGAAGACCTTATAAGCCTAGGTTAGCACAGGTCCAGCATGCTGCCATTAAAAGCATGTACATTTCTCTCTGCGTTTACTGTGTCATAGTCTGGTAACATTACAGCTATTTCCCAGTTATCAGCTTCCTTCTTCCCTTTTCTGCAAATTATTTCACCTTCTTCTTGGCTTGGGTCCGTGGGTTTTCCCTTTGTTTTTAAGGCAAAGTTAACTTTCTAGTATCCACCTTTGTGTTGCTGTCAGTCAATCAAAACCCCCAATTCCCCCCCCCCAAACCCAAACCAAACAGTGAGTGGAAGAGGCAAAGACTTGATGTCATCACGAAGGAAGCGCAGCACCTGGAAAAAGGGATGCCTGGCTGCTTTGGAGGCTTGAGATCTTGTCTGTCTCTGTAATTATTTCTTATGACATTAGCAGGCATTTGGGAATAGAGGGCAGTGCATTTGGGAATAGAGAGTAGTGTTTTTACACTGACCGTCATATTCCTTCGTACTCTTACACGGAAAATGCAGAGACATTTTCTTTATATGTAGAATAATATACCCAGGCTAAAAATAGTTATTTAGTACCCTTTGAAAAGGGAGATTCCTGGTTTTTTATTACCACTCAGAACCTGTGTCTATCCCTATCAGGATCGAATGTATTGAACCTTTGAACTGTGACAGAAGATATTGATAACCCGTCTTAGGTAGCTGCGTAAGAGCTATAAAACCTCTCAGTTCTTCTCCATTTAAAACTTCCACTTGTGATAGCATATGCAGAGTTCTGTCGAATATCTTTAAGATATTTTTCTGCAAAGCATGTGGAATATTGCAAGACAGATGAAATAATTTACCATTATTAGTTACCTGAGTAATGCAGAGGTTGCCTCGATCAAAGTGGAGCACTGGAAGCATTTACAGCTCTGTGGGCTGCCTGTCAGGTTCCACGTTAGAAATGGTACTGATGCTCTGCAGTCTCTTGGCAGGTCATCAGTGATTCTTTTGGTTAGGTGAAATTTGAATGTTTGGTTCAATAAGTGTTTCCAAACTGAAGTGGGAAGAAGTGTGAGGAGAGAAGATGATAGAAAATAAAGCATACTGAAAATGATCGGTTCTGCAGAAACCGATGTACTGTTTCATTTATTCCAGTGCCTAATCCTACGTATGTGAATAAGTCTGTGGGCCTAAGGTAAAAGTATGGGAGAAAGAGAAGTGGATTTGAGAAAAAAAAGGCCACACTATATTGCAAAAGAAAAGCATTGTTACACTCTAGCTAATTCACATTCACTGTGATTTCACATTAATTTTAGACATATAACATAATTTTCTCACATCTGATAACATTTTAACTTAAATGTTTTGACCTCTACTCCTCTGCTTACTTGCGTTCTGAAGTTTTGAGGGGTTGTGCCTCTCCTAGCTTCAATTTCACCTTATTTATGATTTCTCCAAGATTTTTTTGGCTATTGCCCAGCTACCGAAATGAGTTAAATGAGCATACTAAAATATGCAAAGTCAATAAAATATAAAAATGAACAAGTTTAGAAATTTTAGTTTGACTGCCTGAATCCAAATCTGGTCCTAACTTATCAAACCTGATTCTGGTCTCATACTATTGTATATCAAAAATAACTCCCTTGCTACCAACTTAGGATAACCAGGTGAGTGAGAACAGAAGCCTGTGCTTTTTCCCTCCCCAGCAAGATTTTCTGTTCTGCTGTTTGTGTAAAAGTAAATCATAGAATAAAAAGCACTATTATTTCATGAACAGTGCCAAGTATAGTATCTAAAATGTCGATGACTATCATTTTGAGATAAGTCAAGCTTGTAAAACAGCTTGACTATAAAGTTTCAAAGGGCATGAGAGATTTGGCTTTTCATGCGTGAGGATGGAAGGGGACTTTGAACTCTTGCATTCTCAACATTGCCTAGTCCTGTTCAATTCCACCTGCATTAAACTGTATCTTTTTTTCCCCATTATGTAGTATGAAAACATCTGTCAGAGTGTGGCAGCAACAGAAGAACGTTACCTTTTTTTTCCCTTTCCGTGGGATGTGTGCTGTGATAAGAGTCAAGTTACTTTAATCTGTTTTTTTAATATTTGATAAAGATACACTGACTCCAAAGGGCATAGTTTTTGTATGTTTATGGAAAAAAAAAAATCTCTCATGTTGATAACGCTTAAAAAGAGGAAGGAAATTACTGACAAAGAAGTACATTGTTTCTGTAATTCTACATGACAACAAGGGAAAGCTGATGTATTCCATTTACATTGATGGGAGTGAAAGGAATCAGCAAATTGAATCCTTTAGGCCATGAATCTCCAGGATGCAATCTGAGGGAAAATCCTTGCACCCATCTGTAGTAATATCACTGGACATCGTACTGTTAGGCTTTCGTGCCAGGGGCTGGGAATGTTTTCCTTACTCTAAGAATTTGTGTGTTGGGGTATAGTAGAGGACATACTCTCTCATATGAAGATGTAATTGAAAATGCCCTGATCTGGAAAAGAAGCATTTGCATGGCTTTTATATACACTAAAATTGTCTCAGGAATAAAAATTATACTGTCTGTGGTAAAAAGAAAATTATAATTGGAATAACGATAATTTCACCTAGAAATAGATGAGGGGATACATAAATTATCTTTTTATTCAACTTCAGTACAGTGATGACAAATATTGCCTGCCTTGCAAACGTAGTTAGCTGTCTCTTGTGAGAGCTGTTTTTTAGAGAAGCAATGATTGTAAAAGGTGCCACTGAAAGCCCCACTTTTTATAGTGGTCTGTTTTTAAGTTTTAATCCTGTCATCTTTAATTCATACTTCTTTCCATTTGTAGCTAAAGCTTTCACTAAACTATTCCTTTAGGAAAAAGCTGCTTGCAGAGGTGGACTGGATGCAGAATAATGCTGAGATTTGTCCATTAGTACCTCAAAGTGTAGAAAATTGCATCTCGGAGCTGTGGAGTTCTGTTTCAGATTTCTCCTGTCATATTGGCGAAATAATTACAGTGTCTGTAAGATGTGTATGATTAGATGTTGTAATGGGAGTTCAGAAGTACTTTTATGAATGTTTAGAAGTGTGAGTATGGGAACGCTGAAGTCTTGTGATACCTGATTTTCTCTCCGTTTCCCCTTCTTGGTAAGTACTGACATACGTCTTTCAGATGCTGTTAGGGTGTACTGGCATACACTGGCTTATTTCAAGCACTGAGGATAATGATATTTATCTAACCTGCCTGTGCCTCCTCAGTGCTTACCGACTGCTAGATCACATTCCTGATGTAGCTGTGTTGCACCTTGAAATAGTAGAATCTGTAAAATTTGGAGATACGTAACTAGCAACAGATTTGAACATCCAGTGTATTGGAATTAGTTGTTCTGCGTCACCCACTTGGCATTTTGATGCAGCTGTATTGCTTTCATTGACGTCCTTAGCATCAATGGAAAAAAAAAAAAGATGTGAATTGTGATTCCCAATGCAAGGGAATAGATTAAATAAACTGAAGTATCTTCATAGGTGCTCCAAGCTTGTTGTCAGACTCTTGGAAGTAAAGCTGTTGCTCATGTGTTTCTAGTCATTGGTTTGTGCTTATCATCAGAAGACTCTTCCATACAAACTCCTGCTGATCCAGTTTCCAAGCATTTTATCTAGCTTGACACTTATTTTTACAGTCTCTGGAGTTGTACTGAGCCCTGTGAGAGTGTGATTCAGTATCTCATTTTTAAGGATTACCACTTTGGCAGGGATAGTATTTTCCAGTTACCTACCAATCTCCCGTAACACAATCCAGGTTAAAATAAGTAATTTATTTACAAAATAGGAAAATAGAAAGCTACACAGTTGCAAATGGTTTTGCGATGGGATACAACAAGTAAAGGAAGATCACACATGGGTTTAGTTATCCTTAGATCAACTCCAAAGCTCCTCTCATTCTGCCTGGTTGTTTGCAGCATCCATCTAATCATGTGGCCGGGCATCAAGTTCTTATGCACAGGAAACCTGTTCTTATGCAAACTCTACATTTTTATTCATGGAACAGAAATTTGATCTGGACGTGTATGTTTCCTGTACACCCAATCTGGCCTATGGTTCTGTTCAGATTCACATCATTATCCTTTCCTCCTTTCTTGCCTGGATAAAGCCATTCCTACCTGATGGCAGAGATAGTTATTAAGTCCCCTCTCACTGGACTGTTGAAAGACCCAGTGCTGTGTTAAATTATTAACCTACAAGTTGCCAGCCTAATGTGAGGTGAAACACTCTCCTTCACCGGTCAGGGCAGTGTTCATGCTCACGTATAGTCTTTTCAGTCTTTCAATCTTATATTGTATGTCACAGCTGTAGCTTGTCAGTCTTGCTTTATCCAGTCAGTTAAGTGGAATTAATACCTGTGGCTTACTGGTTTAGATTAGACACAGTGATAATCAGTCACTTCGCTATGGCTGACTTTTAACCTGCCACTGCAATAGTGGGAGACAGTTGGCATGCTAATGGGTAGAAGCAAAAATATATCCCGTTGCTCCCAAGTAGTTCCCTTTTTTTTTTTTTCCATCTGAGAAAGCACAAAGAAAAACAGGAAACTTTTCCCCCTGACCTGAATGAAGCTTTCTTCGTGCTGGGGGTTGCAAGATTCCTCTGTACCGCTGATCCGGCAGCTGAATCCATTCAGGGAGAAGGAATGAGGCAGCTTAGTTTGTGTAAGAATACACATTGGCATAGTTTTGTTGGTGATGGTAGTGTGTTAGTCCTCTGGATAGGCTGCCTGGGAAAGAAATGCAGGATGCAGGACCTATGTTTAGTTTAAACTTTAGTTTATTTTTCTGGCTTATTTAAATGCTCAGACCTTTGAATTTACTTCAATAATAGATTTTTTCACTTCAACTGTCATGGAGGTAGTGTGAAGTCCAGCTGCTTCTGAAGTGCACGGCATATTTTTTTCATTTATTTTGTTAGCACTAAATCAGGTCAGCAGTGACTTTGGATTTGCCATAGAGCACTCATTTCTGGTTGATCAGTCTCCTCAGAAATATACTGTGAATATCATCTCATGCACTTAGGGACATGGTTTAGTGGGCATGGTGGTGTTGGGTCAACGGTTGGACTCGATGATCTTAGAGGTCTTTTCCAACCTTAATGATTCTATGATTCTATGATTCATGCATGGTTTCCATTGATTTCTATAGTATGATCCACAAACGTTTGTTAGGAGGTAGCATTTAGCCATATCTGTTAATGTGGATATCTGTGTGTTTCTATCTATTTCTGTGCATGTGAACAATCCAACAACAAAAAAGAGAGACAATCACTACTGTATTGTTGTAATAACTGCGAGGAGCACGTTTGTATTTCACGCTTCTGTTGGAGTGTCTCTTTCATCATTGCACTCCCAGCAGTATCTGGAAATTCTTGTCTTTATTTTCCAGCTATTTTTTCATGGGCAAAGTTGTGTGGTTCTGTTGAGTGAGACTGTGGCATAATTTAGGCGGAATGTGACCAATTTTTTAACACTTTGTCTAATTTTGGCAGTTATTTTCTTCCAGTCATATCTACTAAGATCAGGAACTTGACTGGATTTGGGGGTCTGGCTTCGATAGCAATTTGGGATTGGGTATGTCAAAAAAGAGATGAAAAGTATTCCTCTCATTTTGGGGGAATTGCCCTGTCCTGTTCACTTGCAAAACTGAACATCATTATTGATAATACAAATGTTATTTCCTACTATAAGAAAAAAAAAATAAAGAACAGTTCAGGTTTTTATGTTCTAGTTCTCTGTTTAAAGCTTTTCTTTTAATTAACTCATCACTGTATAAAAGCACATACAGTTTTAGAAGACAAAAATAGATTAATTCAAGATTATATGAAGCAGTCTGAACTTCATCTATTTTTGAAACCAGCCAGGAGGTTGGACTGGATGTCCTCCAGAGGTCCCTTCCAACCTAAATTACTCTGTGATTCTATTAAGTGGAGAAACATGCCAAACATTTCATTGTTTAATTCAGATAAGTTTTCCTGTGATGTGCGTGGTATACACTGCCTAGACACATTTCACTGTAAAGGTGCTGTTCTGATTCTTGGAAAGTTGTGACATGTTTTCTGGGATGCTGAGTATGCTGTTCCTTCCTTTGGGGACCCAAACTTCCATACAAATTGTTCCACTGAAAACTTTTGAGGAGAAAAAGCTTTGTGGTGTGAAAGGTGTGAAAAGGAAGTTGTGAAACAAAACAACACAATCTTTTCAGTAAGCAATGGCTGGAACCTTCTGCAAAACAACGTGTAGATTATTTGTTGAGTAATTTTAATATTTGCAATGCAGTGATACATGAAACCCCATGCTTGTTAAAACAGACTGGAATAACTTTTCCTTTATATTCATCCTGCTGGGATTAATTTAGTCTACCACATTTAACTAATCCTACAGCTACATAATGAATCTCTTTGTAATTAGAAGATAGCTACAATTAAGAGTTGCGTATGAAATCAGATCACTAGTCCATGAGTATCTGGGCCTACATTATTCATTAAATCAATAAACACTTTATAAAAATAATTACAATATTTAGAATGTGAAGGACTCTGTATTTAAAATCAGGATTATTGAGATTATTAAGATCACGTAGCCTCAGGATATGGTCCACTGCTGCTCTCTATTGCAAAATTGCTTTAAATTTTACACAATATTGTTTTAAATACAGATGTTACACTAAAGTAATATCAGTTTATAATTATTTACTTATATACGGAAATGACCAGGATTATATTTTTTATTTCCATAACAAAGTGTGTGTGTGTGTGTATGTGTGAAATTCATCTAAGAATTTCTCAGTAACAAAGACATTATCTCTGTTATAATTTTTGATTGATTTCCACATCGCTATACTCACAGTTCCAAAAGAAATCCACAAAAATCTCTGGAGAACAAACCCCAGGCTGTTTGAAAAAACGGGGCAATGGGAAAAAAATATATGAATACCCCCTCCCTCTTTCTGTTTTGCTTAGGGGAGTGTTATGAGTAAAATACATGCAAGTTTTACATGTCAAAACTGGAAAAGATGATGATGATGATGATGATGATGATGATGATTACTAGGTTTGTTATACGTGTCCATTCCTACATTAATGTTCAACCTTTGCATCTCATACCTACGCCTTTTGCCCTGCCAAAAGGTTTGTCTGGAGTGAAAGGGGAAAGCAAACTGTTCTGCCTCTTTCACGACAGCAGTACTTTCTTCACAAGGAAGCCACATCCAGGTTGCTAGCACCGTTGCTCCCTGGGGTTCACGTAAAGGTTGTAGTCTTAGTGGCTGCCCAAACCTGACCACTTCCTGAAGTTGGTAATCACTTTGTGGTTTTCAAAAGTTGAGGGGAAAGACAATGTTGCGTAAAGGATGTTGGGACAAGTTCACATGCACAAAGATTTATCGGCAGGGTTTGTAGCTGCAGGCATGCATTGGCTGTAGTGGTGAAGAAACAAAAACAAAATAGGAGGGAGAGAGAAAAGGGAAAGGACAAACTCTCCTCAGTGGCCAGCTGGGAGGAGAAGCATCAGGGGGACCCCAGGCGAGCATCCTTGTCCTCTCTAGTGCAGTGGGTGGTTCTCCCTATAATACTTTTCCCATGGTGACTATATGGTTTTCTTCAGGACCTGCTCAAACTCCCAGATGGTTGTTCCTGCATGTGATGCTGTTAGTGCTGACTGGAGCGTGCCTGTGTCGGGGCAGGTGCTGCACGCTGCTCTCTGCAAGCTTATTATTGGGTCCCCTAATGTAAACCTAAAACCACAACAGAAGAGAAGGAAAAGGGGAAAAAAGAGGTGATACCCACGCCAGTGGCAATCCTTTCCCATGAGAACCCATCACAGCAACACTGTTTGGGCTGGCATGTGCAGGCCCGTGGGCATAACAGGCAGGGCTGCAAATAGAAAGCTCTGAGCAATATGAAAGGCCGAGGTCCCAAAGGCACTGTGCAACAACCAAAGTGGTAATCTCACCCTATATTAAAGTCTTTGGGAATGTATTAGCAGATGATTTTAAAATCTTTGGGAAAGGCAGGTGTTGCAGGGGAATAAAACAGATTTTTGAGCAACTGCTACAGAACCTGTCCTAGCCTTATGACAATTAAATGCTATGAATTTTTCCTTGTTTTTTCTCCCAGAAGTTTAGATTATTTTAACATGGTTTTGTCCACTCTTCTGACATCATACACTTCTAGGCATATTGTTTCTATGATTAATAAAATGTTCCAAGGAGCTGTTATGTCCTATTTTGGCAGCTCTCCTAAAGAAGAAATCTGTTTCCTTCCTTTCTATTAGCATTATGTTATTACCACTCGGTACACAGTCACAGTATTTCACGGCAGTCATTGGGAGGCTCCTTTCCTTAGCAATTTCTTGTGTTTCTTCTCTGGTTTGCCCAAAAATATATGCTTAGGGAAAAACATAATTTGCAAAAAAACAGCCATTCAGCTTATCATGTTTCTGTAAGTGGAGTCATGCTACTCAGTCATTTCAATTTACCACGTCTTTCCTTTGCAGCAGATTCTGTCTTGAGCTGTTAAACGACAGTATTGATCCGTGCACTATTGATCGGTGCAAAGGAAATCCAAGTTTCCTTTGTTTAAGCTTCTCACTATTCTAATTTTTTCTAC
The DNA here is from genome assembly GCF_000699145.1 of Aptenodytes forsteri. Lineage (NCBI taxonomy): Eukaryota > Metazoa > Chordata > Aves > Sphenisciformes > Spheniscidae > Aptenodytes > Aptenodytes forsteri. Next base: position 240,955 of record NW_008795243.1, on the reverse strand, counting down.
CAGATATACCCCAACCATGACCCTTTATCACCCTTCTGGTTATTTTCCCCTCATTCTGACACCTGCCACAGCAAATGTCAGCTCACCAGAGGTGCTGTCCTTTGCTGACCCTTGCATGTCTCAAGGAAAGGAGGCCTCCCGCTCTCTAGAGAGAGTGACTACTCTTCTCAATGTTATCATCTGCGTGCTCCTGCTTGGTAGTAGATAAGGTCAGGAAGAGGCATGCCCTTCTTCCATGGGAAGTGGCTGGGTTACTAGGTACCGTATCCTGGGTACTTTTTGCTCTCTGAAACATCTTGTGCACCTCAGCACGCAGAGCTGCAGTTACTCTGCTGAGCTGCACTACATTTTTACTTCTCACCATGACCCCTCCTTTTCCCTTCTTCACTTTCAAGCGTTACTCTTGGTGGGTTCTCTGATAACCACGAACACAGAAGATTTCCAGGGCTTCTCGATGTGTTGTTAAGGCTACTCTGATGGTTGCAAAGTTCCCGTGGGTCAATATGTCAGAGGCATACATCTGTCAGGGCTTAGACTTCCTCAGGGTTTTGGGTGGTACTCTGCTGGACCTGGTAATGCGAACATGCCCTGGGCTACATTAGGAACAGCCTTGCCAGCAGGTCGAGGGAGGTTATCCTTCCCCACTACTCAGCACTGGTGACGCCAAATCTGGAGTGCTGGGTCCAGTCCTGGGCTCACCAGTACAAGAGAAATATGGACTTACTGGAGCGAGTCCCGTGAAGAGCCACAAAGATGACTGAGGGACTGGAACACCTTTCATTTGAGGAAAGGCTGAGAGAGCTGGGGCTGTTCAGCCTGGAGAAGAGGAGGCTTTGGGGGGATGTTATCAACATGGGTTTTTGGTTTTTTTTAACATGGGAAGAAAAGAATTTCATGAGCTATTCAAGAAATACGCACACCATGGATTCATACAACATCATTGTGATGTTTGATTCTCTATTCTTCTCCTAATAATTGCTGCCTTTTATTTACCTTTTCAACAACTGCTACCATTCAGTTTTTCAAAGAGCTGCTCACAGTGACTCCTGTATCTTTTGCTGAGGTTGTAGTAACTAAGGTGAGGCCTGCTTTTATAAATGTTCAGTTAAAGTTTTCCCCATGCCTGCTATTTCGCATTTATCAATGTTGGATTTCATCTGCTATTTTATGGCCCAGTCCCAGTAGTGTGAGGCACTTCTGCAACTTTTCCCACGTGTTGTTGCTTTTGAATACCCTGAATAATATTAAAAACTCATCAAACACTGTCACATCACTATTCCGGTCCTTTTTACAAAACATTTAGGAAGACATTGAATAAATCCTCTGAGTCCTCCAACACAGTCTCTTCAGTGTAAAAATTGACCATTTATTTGCTATTTTTCTTTTCCTATTTTTACCTTTTACCAATCCAATTTGCCTCCGGTTCTCTGGAGCTATCCTGCTATTTGGGAAGTACTGAAAATCAACATACGTAATCCAGAGCTCTTATAGGATGCTTGAGCATAGTTTATTGGATTCGCTGTTTAAAAATGTCTCAACGTTAGTGTCTGTGGCTTTATATACTTGTGAGCTAATATTTTGGAAGAGAAAACTGCACCACAATTATTCTTTAGCGTAATGTAAATATATCATTTAGCTTTTCCCTTAATAGAGAAGAGACATTTTTATTTGATGGTTCTGCTTTTCCTTTATTATAATTAACAGTTTTACATTCTCTTATAATAGTTGATCAAATTCGCTGTTAGACTTCTTTCAGGCCTAACATGCAGAAAAACCTCCTTGGATCCCCTGAAATGTAGTGTATTCATCTTCTGTCCTTACTAGCTTATTATAATTCTGATTTAAACTAATTGCTGTCATTGCTCATATTTTCTGTGTATGTGCAAGCATGCATATTTTAACATGGACTTTCACATCCTTTCTAGCCAGGTTGGGGTTTTATGCAATTTATGCTTTTTCCCAGTTGTGTATGTTTCTTCACTTTTAAGACAACTTTGAAAATGTTCTGAAAATGTGTTCTTATTAGACTCCTTTTAAATTTGAGGCACAAGTGCTTGAGTGTTCTAAAATTAGCTCCCTAATGGTCCGAGTGAAATTATTTTTTATCTCTTTGCACTTCAGCCTGTTTACATATACTGTATAATCATTTGGATCTCTTCTGATTTTCCACTTTTAAAATACATTAATTTAATTGCAGTTTACTTTAGAATTGCGTGCTGCTATGTAGTATTGTTCTGAAGAGGATGCAGCACAGGCTTAGCCAGAGTTAAATATGTCTGGTTTTACTTTTACTGTGGTATGGGAAGACAAGGCTTTGGTTTTAACAACATGCTCTAAGCCCTTTCCCACTGGCTGTAGATAAAAAAACATTATAAGAAAAATTATTAAGGTAGCATTAAAGAGGGTATCAACCATCCCTTTTAGAGAAAATGCTAGTTGCTATGATCAGGAATTATCACTGCTGTTGTAGGTTTCTGATCTTAATATTTATGGGCAAAACACAAACAGGAAGAATAACAAGGATGAAAGATGTATTCTCTATCTCTAGTGCTTTTCAGTTGTCTCATCACTGAAAAAAAAAAAGGCATAGCTTATTGTCATCTGATCCAGTTAGAGACTCAAATCACTGCAAACATATGCCATTGTTGGGCTATATAGAGCTTTTTATGAAGTTGCCTTTCTGCTTGCAGGGAACTATCAGCGTCGTAACAGAACAAATCTGTCCTCTTGACTAATTAGACTACACTGTTGTTGAAAGAAGGCCAACGAAATACAGCAGAAAGAGGAGAATTAAGTGAGGAAGAGAATGATAGTACAAATGGGCATTACGGACTGAACCAAATTCTTTCTTTTCTGAGTGTGTTCAGGAATAATCTCAAAGCTGGTAGAGAAGATGGTTGCTCAGTCCCCTCTTTCTGTAGCAGGAAGGACCAAAGATTGTTATGGATTGTTGGGTCACTGCTGATGGTCCTTGGGTCACTCCTTCCAGATCCCATATCCCTCTTACTGATCCCATTCAGTGAAAGAAAAGATTCTTTGACACAGAAAGCAATCACACAGTAAACAGTACGCAATCAGATTATTTCTTGATTATTTCAAATGTGAATTTTCCTTCCTTTTCTGGAGTCTTTCATCGTATTGTCATATTAATCTGTGACTTTAGCAGCACATTTGAAGGTCCCTTATTGCACAGTTATTTTAAAACACCTGTTTTCCTGCAGTCAACTTGCTTTTATTCTATCCTATTTTGCTAATTGTTGTGGTAAATTTTTTGGCAGAGGCTGTAATGAGTGTTTGTTTCCTGATGACATTTAAATCCAGACCTCTAAACAAAAGAAAGGGATTATTAATTTGAGAGTTCTCCACGATCAAGAAGATGACATGATTTACAGGGTTGTTTACTATCTCTATGATAATCATTGGAAAATAAAGGTTTATGTTTGGTAAAAATGAGTGAAGTAATAATTTATTGTGGACATAATTTTGTGGAGTAAATCACAAGGAAATTCTTCCTTTTTTTATTTTATTCTTGCAGTTTATGATATACCCAACACTTGGTTTGGTTGGTTTTATATAAATTAAAACAGCTTCTTGTATATTTTATCCTGTTGTTGCTGAAAGTTGAACTTTCTTCTCACTATTCCCTTCC
>NW_008795243.1:183538-236945 GCF_000699145.1 Aptenodytes forsteri | reverse complement strand
TCTTCTCTTCTCTTTGAAGTACGTTTTGACTCAGCAAGAGAACACAAGAGACTTCCTGCAGGGTCAGACCACGGTCCATCTAGCACAGTATTCTGTCTCCAAGAATGGCAAGAGAAGCTGCTATTAAAAGGCAGCACACAAGCTTGATCGCTTTTTGTGGTCTGTTCCCTTCATACCTTGCCAGCCTCCACAGTTGTGTTAGCAACATCAGAGGGTACATCCCTGCCGTCTTTTTATTATTGGTTTATGGACAACGTGTCCATGAACTTGTTTAATGTCTTTTTGAACCTGCTGGTACATTATGACCTCCTGTGGCAGCAAGTTCAAGAAGGTCACTATCTGCCTGGTAAAGACGTACTTTATTTTTGTCAATGTTCTGCTAGTTTCATTGAGTGCCCTTTTGTTCTAGCGTTGCAGGGTTTGGTGAACAACAGTTCCACCTTCACTTTATCCAATGCTTTCATAATTTAAGCCTTTTTATAGATGACTCAGAACAGAAGTTGATTTTAGTACTCAGTGATTTTTTTGCTTTATGTGGGTAGTTTGTTTTGTTCTTTGAACCTTGCCCGGCTTTTAGAAGTCTTGAGTCTGAAGATTTGAGGTCTGGAATTCAAAAGAAGTAGAATGGCAAAGACCTTTATGTATTTGCAACTTTCACTCTGCCTACACAAAGTTTTAACATGCAGTTTATAGCTTATATAAATACCCTTCTGACGCCTTCATACATACATTTTATTAAATTATGAATATAGTATTTGTAACTATTTTGTAACATTAGTAGATCCTGCCAATTATGTTATGAAACCTAGTTATTTATTTAGAAAAAACTAGGGTGTCTTCTTTTGTGTGATTATGTATACAGACAACATTTGAAATCAGTAGCTGTAATCCAGGTGTCTTTCCAAGGGAAAATTCTTTAATTACCTGATGAATTTTTACTCGCTTTACACAGTAAGGAGGAAGCTGATCTTGAAAAACCTCTGAAAGTTATCCTGTGGTGGGCTGGCCCACTTGGTGTGAATATTTGTAGTCTAACAGTTTAATTATGGGAACAGGGTCTTTTCTGGTTACACAGTGAAACGCTAGCACTATTTTCCCAAGTGTTTTGCTGTCATTACACTTGCGTGTGAGAAGTTGTCCCAAAGAACTACAGCTATTTTATTAGCTGTAGCCTCATTACTGCTGTCTGTGTCCAAAGCAGTGCTTTCCCCTAACTCATACTGAAACAGCACATTTAGATTTGCATGCCTGCTTCACTGCCAAGATGTCATACTCCTCAAGGGGAAATTCTGGTCAGAGTAACATAAAGTTGAGTGAATTTTACATATGCCAAGCCAGTTATGATTAACCATTTAACACGATCTTAAAAAGGCTGTCTAGCTAGGAAATTGTGTCATTGTTGGAACATAATTTGTATAAAATGAATGATTAGTATCTTTTTGTACAGTTTTTCTCAGTGTCAAAAGCAACATCCCCTGGGGTACCCTATATGCTGGGAAAGACAATTTTAATGTGTAACATATGTTAAACTTTCTACTGAGGATACCCTTCAGAGTTAAGGCGATGCCACTCAGAGTAGAAACTGGCGACACCAGGGAGACAAGGTTTCTGAGAACAGGTTGGGTCCACGAGCTCCAAAAACAGGTTGGGTCCATGGGTTGGGTCCTCTGCAGTTTGTGCCATCACAGTCCAAACCAGTGACCTTTCCAACAGCAATGTCTGTGAACCACCAAGTATTATCAACTTCATACCAGTTCTCCTAGATGACAGTCACCAGTATAGGTCAGAGGCTGAAGTGGCCAACATACATCTGGAGATGCTGGGAAAAAAATGCCGTCATTAAAAATATTCAGAATGGGCTTGATTTAAAGAAGGAACTACTTCTCTATCCTATACAGCCAACATCTTTCCATTTTGCAAGATGCATAAAGATTCTTACCTATAGTTTTATGTTGTGTTCTGTGACAAGAATGAGTGTTTGTGAGTGGTCGTGATCATCAGTGATATCCCACGCCATGCTGTCATTATACCATTTGGTGTCCGAGTCTCTCTAACGGCGTCACTACAGCAATCTGTATGAGAACTTTCGCTGCCTTTCTGAAAGCAGCTGCACAAAATCTGCAGAAAAATAGTCTGTTACATACCCATCTAGACAGCCACACTATGGCAGCCCATCATCCTTTAAATCTCTGTGGAAACGAACTGCTTACATAGTAGATGAAAATGTGACACTACTCAAGTGTGGGAGAAGAGATACCCAGAGCAGCAAACACACTCAGAGTTTGCTAAGCTCTGACAGTCAAGAATGGTGGGCAAGAGTCCTGGATACCCCTCAATCAAAGCAGGAAAGCCACATACTTCTCTGCAAGATGTTACACCAGTGTTAACCAAAAGCGAATGCTACGTGCTATCATGCATACCATCAATGCCCAAATACTCCCCATCTCCAAAGTATGGATAACATAAGCTCATCGAAAAAGTCTCTGAGAACCAAATTCCTAAAGCAATCTAAGTTCAGATCAGGACAAAAAGCGTGTTTCAACTAGGCAGTTGTAGTGATGACTCACATCAAAGATTGCTTCCAACACAGTTTCAAAACAGCGACAGGCTTTGTGGCACACTTTGGTGGAACAGGCAGCTTTTAATAGTGTCAAAAATAGTGCACTGTAAATTAATACTGTGTTTACTGATGGGTACACACACCAAGTGCAGACATGCAGTGATGTGCATTAGCAACTCTTGCAATGGGATAGTGGGGTCCTTCAGAGCTTGGCATCACTGCTTTTTAATGTTTGTATCAGCAATATTCTGCTAATTCTTACAAAAAGATCATGCAAAGGGTCAAGGGCTGCTGTCCATTCTGCAGACTGTGACTCAGTCCAGAAAGCTTGTCTCCTCCTTCTATGTGAAGAACCACCCTGCTCAGAAGCCTTTGAATAGCGACTTCTACAGTATCAAACTTAAATACTGCGGCATTTTGAAATACGTTGAAAGGTCCCAAGCTTTACATACTATGTATGTCTGCTATCAAGATGAAGGGTAGAAGCATCTTATTTCAGAGTACTTGGGGAGAATATTCTTGAGCCATGGTGAAATAAAAAAGGAACCTCTGTGATAAATGGAACTCTCAACTCCTTGGGTCGTTAGACCATTACTGGGAATAGGAGAAAAGGAGTGTGGCCAAGAATCAAGAACTATTGACAGGAGCCATTCCTACATGCATTTTGGATGAGAGTTTCTCTCTTAGCATGACTGATACATCTCCTGCTGTGCAACAGCATTCTCAGACCCAAATTTCAAGATGCAAATATAAGAATTGACAGGTCAATTTGTTATCAAGTGTTCTTTAACACAGTTCCAGCCCAACTCAGCGTGTTTGATGTTGAGTAAAGGAGAATTTGAGGTCTGAATATGTAGTGTCAAGAGGGGTTGAAACTTCTAAAAACTCCCTCTGTTTGTAGTTGTGGAAGGTTGAAATTATCCATTTATTTTGACCAATGTAGGTAGTGGGATAACTTAAAGGATACTTGTTTACAGCAGTAAAACAAATTTGGAGCTGATACAGCTGATACCATTATCAGCTAACTCATTATTCAGGTTTTCCCCCTACCCTGATGCCTGTTATCATGACAGAAGAAGAAGAGATTGCTTTAACATGATTTGTTCTCAGCAAAATCACATTGGCTGTTACTTACATTTTTCTTAACTTTCAGAACTCCTGATTATGAATAGTTTTATTATTTGGTCTGTTATTGCCCCAGGAATTGAAGCTAAGCTGACCAGTTCTTAATTCCTTAGCCTTTTTCCTAGCCTTTCAAAGACACATGCTGTGTTTCCCTTTTCTAGCCTGCCAGAACTTTCTGCATCTTTCCCAAGTTTTGAGACTATCGGTTCTCTCAGTATCACAGATGATTTTTACCCGGCCAGGACAATTTGAAAACATCATACTTACATAACCCTTCTCTTATCTAGACCAATTTTGTAGACCCTTTTCTTTGCTGTTGGTTTTACTAACATCTGATCACAGTTAAAACTTTTAGGGAGGACTGAAACTAAACAGATATCAAACACTTTCTGTTTCCTTGTGCTATCAGCTGGTAGATTGGAAGAGTAGAGAAGCAAAGTTTTCCCTTTGCCTTTCTGTTACTTAATTTTCTTATTATCCCTCATGTCCTTTGCAGTTCCGTTTTATTTCATGCCACTGAACTTTTTGACTCTTGAGCATACAGGATGGTTGGGCAGCATCAAAAAGAGTATGAGTGATCAGGAAAGAGTTGAGTTAATCTTATTGGAAGAATTGGGGAAAGACTAGTGGAGAACAGAAGTGGACTTCCTTTTCCATCCAATTCTGTCTCTGTGATGGAGAAGAACACCTCCACTGGCTTGTGGATACACATACATTAGGGTTCAGTTTTGACTATGGAATCATCACATGCAGATGTGAAGAAAACAAACTGACAATAAGAGAAGTGAGCAGCAAATTAGTATTGCTCATACCTGCTTGGGAGCTTTCTGAGTTGAATACTGTGTGTATACAACTGTTAGATGGTGAATAGGCTTGTAAGTCAACTAAAACTGATGGAAAGGCTTACGTAGGGATGTAATTATATGCAAGCTGGCACATTTTCAGAATTGCCTACTTACTTATGTGTGCAAAATCTGTGTCCCAAATCTAGTTACATTTTCTCAAATATGTGGTGGAGTTTGGAACATATGCATACCATCAAATATATAATCTTGTACGTATAGCGAAGGAATCCCTTTTGCTGTTACAGGTTGGGTTGTGCATTTGGAGAGTTTGTTCCATAAAGTTAGTGTGGATGCTAGTACCCTTTAGAAGAAGCTAATGGTAAATTCTCCTTATGGGCTGTGATTATCTGAAGCTGCTTTTCATGTCCAAATAAATGTATTAGCTTAAAATGTAGTGTTTTAATGGAATTTTATATACGTCATGTAGATACACATGAAGTATAATCTTTTTAAACCAAAATGCTTGGATGAAGTTGGGCTTTTTTGCATAATGCCATGTTACATTAAATTGTGAATTTTTAGTGCATCAGGATGAACGAAATCTCTCTGCATTGAAATTTAGGCCCTGTAGAGGGGTTTGGCAAATTGTTTTGTAATGCAGTTCACAATCAGAAACCACCAGTCACAGGAGAACTACACTCTAATTGTAAACAGAGTGTTAATAAAATTAAAATTTGAAAAGAGAAATTTGATGTTAAATTTGAAAAGTTTGGAGTATTGTGTAGTTCTCGAACCTTGATATAGTATCTTGAAACTGCACTTCGTAAATCAAATATAATGTAATTTTTCCAACATTTTTTAAAATGGATTCTTCCTAGATCAATTTTCTGCAGTGGTTAGCAGTAACTTTCCTGTAAAAAACTGTTGTGTAACGTTATGCTGAAGACAGTTCAAAATTAAATGCTACTTTTTAAATGTTATTCTAAAGTGAATTTGACATGCTTCTTTTTTGTCTTGCTGTCTTGCACAGGTATCATTTTTCTTGTTCATTATTTTTGTGGTGTATACCATGCTGCCCTTCAACATGAGGGACGCTATAGTTGCCAGCGTCTTGACCTCTGCATCTCATACGATTGTGCTGAGCGTCTGTCTATCAGGTACAGCTGTTGTAAAGGAACACTTGGTTTGGCAGGTAGGTGCTTTGTGGAATTAATGATTAATTGCGCACTGAATAGCCTGGTAAATGGGCCAGGAGTGCCTCAGTGGGTGCTTGAGAGTATAAACTTATTTCTCACTTAATTTCTGAATTGCTACAGACTTAATTCACAGGTAGTCACTTTCTAATAATGAGGGTGTCAGTAATGTTATGTCTTGCTGAATCGCACGCTTAAGTGGTAGAATCTACAGCCACGTAGCGCTTACCAATGTAAAAACTAACACTGCTCGAAAAATTATGTGATGCAGCCGTATTGTGGGAGATACATTACCACTCTGGTATGTAAACCACATTGTTCCTCTCCTCACCTCATTAAAGCCTAACTTCCAAGGCCAAGGATTTTTTCCAGCTATCAGTGTTTGACTCAAAAAAGCATTGTTCCTTTGAATATCCTGAGGTCTGCTTTGTTAAAGATCTGTTGTGAAGACAGCGCCCTCTCCAAGTCTGCTGTAGGGCTTGTCCTCCTTCTGTAATTCTCAGGCATTCGCAGGAATTTTACAGCCTCCTCCTGGTTGGGCCCCCTGGTTGAAGGGGACTGGCTGGCTCCAGACTCCATGACATTTAGGGAACCCATCTGTGTTTGCAGCTGGGTCTTGGCTTGTAACTCAGTTCTGATACTCTACTACATGACACACTGCAGATCAATAATTTTTAAAAATCCAAATATTTGGAGTTGTTTTTCCTTACTGTTTTGCAGAAGATCTTTTAAATGGTGAAATACTACAGTTTTTGTTGTAGTACTGTGACGAACCCAGCTGTCATTGATAGAAATCTGTATTTTTAAGGAAAAATTTAGATGTCATTTTGAAAAGCAAATACATAGGGGTTTTTTTAATATAATTATGTCATTTTAGGGAAACAGAATTATTTTAACTTTTGCATCAAAATGACACTGAAGCTTAAAAGTAAGTACATTTTTATAAACATACCAGTAGAACAAGACAGATAAACGTCATAGTATTTATTGTGAATAGCATGAAGAATGAAGCAAATCGTTTCTACTTACCTTTTAAGTTACTTGAGCCTTATTTTGAAAAACATTGTGCCTCAAAGGATAACTTCAAAATTGCAGTGATTTTACAAAAGTCGTGCCTTGTAAGTTGTTGTTCAGGAAAATACATTTTATTTCTAGATATGGCTGCAGATCTGTGTTATATGGAATATTGAAATTAATATTCCATAAACAAAATATGTTCTAAGATGTAGGTCTCTGTAGAAATTTTAAATGGTGAGATAAGTGGGTTTGCTTTCTCTTGCTGATTTGGGTTAGCTGCATGTTTTTTGTGGAGGTTGCCAAGTTGTGCTGTATATTAAGCAAGGACTGTGATCACCTGCAGTCAATGTAGTATTTTAATAATTCAGTAATACAGTTATTGATAATTGTAGTGGAATAAAACAGGGAGAATGTTATTCTTGGTTTTATGTCAACCTATGGCTTTTATTCTGGGCATAGATATGCTGCTAAAACAGTATTAATGTTTGCCACTCCTTCCCTAAAAGCATTTTGGGTTAAAGTTGCTGTTTGCAAAATTTATTTATTTTTCCTGCCTAACTTTCTAGACCACTGAAATTTGGTATATCTAAACCAGTACTTTCAGAAGATGTTACATTTTTAGACACATCATGTCTCCAGAATCAAAAGAAATAAATCATGGGCTGTGAGGTACAATTAGTGTCTCATCTCTTCTGTAACTTCCTGTTTCATTCAGAAGGAGTGGAACACTTTGAGCAATTTGTAAATTTGTTAAGAGTATTTAATTTCCAGGATGTTATTAATTTTCTGTTCTTTGTAAAGATTGTATTAAATGTTCTGAATATTTTGGCAGTTACTGAAAGTACTGAGTGCTCTGCGTTCTTACGAATGTGTGGAAGGCACTAAATGCCACTATCACAGTTCATTTGCCCTCTGTACACTTTTAGATTACTATTGTTTATACTTTGGAGTGTAAGCAAAAAAATGTTTGTTTTGTGTTCTTTGCTTTTGAAAATTGAGACCACAAATAAAAGATTAGATTAGAGATACCGATTACACTAAAAAGAGAAATAATATTTGCCAGTGATATACCTCAAGTTGGTATAGGATAAGTGTGTGTAATTAACAACAACAACAAAAAAGAGCTGGTGTATAGCTGTTTAAAAGGACCATGATGTTGAATTTTTTTTGGGTTAAAAGGACCATGATGTTGAATTTTTTTTTTTGGGGAAAAAAAAATTGGTGAGGCCTGGACTGAAGCTGCTTTGCAGAGTTCGGTCACCAAAGCCCAGAGATGAGGAACTACCAGAAGACTGAGATTCAAAAGCTTAGAGAAACACATTCAGGGCTAAGTAGACTAAATCTGGGTTGTGGAGCTACACTTAGCTTTGACAAAAATATATTATTTTGATTTCAGGGCTACTGATTTGTTTCAACAAAACAGAAAAAATACATGACAATGTTAGCAATGAAGTGTATTTTCTTTCTGACATGGATTTTTTTCTAGAGGACAGGTAGGGAATCAATAGTATGCACTTAAGAAGCAGAAAGACAGTGGTATAACAAATCTACCTGTAGGTAAACACCAGATATTATAGCATATATATCCTGTATATATAGCAAGTATCCATCTGTAGAGAGTACCTGCATCTTCTTTATAACTACTTCCTATGTATTGGAAGACTTTGATTAAATCTTCTCTGAGCTTTCTGTTCTCTTGGCTGAACAAACCCCATTTTTTCAGTCTTTCTTCTTATGTCAAGTCCTCCTGCCTTATAATGCTTTTGGTAGCCCTCTGCTGGACCTTCTCCAATTTTTCAGCATCTTCCAGTGACTCTGGTTGGCATCTCATAGCATTTTGGAAGTTAATCCTACCTTCAGTCTATCAGTAGAGAGAAATCGATGTTCAGAACCATTTGCTTATTTTGAGATTTGGCAGAGTCTATCTTACTGGTTTTGTCATTCCTTTTGTTGTCCTCTGTAAAGTTTTACACCCAGAATTGGCTTCAGTAAAGCTGAAAGGCTTAGCATGCTCTTGATTATCCAGTGTTGGTTGCAGTCAGAGATACCGAGATAAAAACCTCCTGCTGGGATAAAGAATCCTTCAACACACTCTGCTGGTTACATGAACTAGTTCCTGTTTGACCTAACCGTCAGCGTTAAAATTTTGTTCCTCTTTCCTAGTAGGAATTTGTCTAGCCTTGTCATCCAGCTTCTGGATCTCATTTTTTGGCCAGTAGACTGACAGACCCAATAGTACCCAATTTCTGTTTCTCCCATGACGGTACTTCTAGACTATCATGAATTTGCCTCTAACCTTTTTGTCAGTAAAATAAATAAGTTGCCTGCTTTTGCACTAGCTAAGCCTTTCATCACTTTCACAGTTCTTCTTTGAGTCCTTACTTGTGCTTCGTCAACATCTGTCTTGCAACGTGGACATTAGCCTTAGAGGAACATGCCAGGAGCAGCTGCAGCAGCGCCAAATGCTAATAGGCGGCTGGGTCTACAAAGGGGTTAGTGTGCTGTAGGGCTCAGCATGGAGACACAGGCTCTACAGTAAAATACCCGGTTAGTCTCCCCTTGCGGTTCTGCGGGGAGTTTAATGCACAGTTATGCGATCTGTGACAGGGAGGAGGAAAAAGAGTCCTGTGTTCCGGTCTCAGTTTATGAAAAAGTAACTGTGTATGTATGGATTTTTTTTTTTTCTCTCTGTTGAAAATGTTAATCCTAACCCTTACAAGGCACACGGTCTGGAATCCGGGACTCCGCCCCCTCTTCCCAGGTGAGCATCCTACTGCCAAGCAGAGGATGTTGTTCTGTCTGCTCCTGGGAGCCTGGCGGTTAGGACTGCTGCAAGAGAACATGACTCTAATTATGGCGTTAAGGCATTTGGCTCAGAAGACTTTCGCGACTTAATATCCCTTTCAGTTATTGCTGGAATGGAAAGTATTTCACTGCCATCCCTCGCTATAAACACATAACGTGCTTCTCCCCAAACCAGAACAGATTCTAATCAAATACTTGTGTTTTTCCTGCTCTATTATCAACTGCTCAACCATTCTGATCTCTTAATGGGTTGATACTGTCATTAGAGGTCATTTTGTTCTTAATTTGTTAAAAAAGAGCTAACCAAAATCATTAAACATCCTATAAGCTTCCATTTCTTTTTCCCTATGTTATATATATAAGGAGTGTGTTTTTTTTATTTTAGTCTTTTAAAAAAGTATTGTTGTTTTACTCTCTCAACAAGCAGTTTTGTTGCTCGTGTAATCTTTTTTCATTAGCTGTGGCTAACTGTTTTCCAAATCTTGGCTAAATCACTACAAACTGTCATTCATGTTTTTTGTTTTGTTTTTTTTTTATTTCAACTAGTGTTCCTTACCTTTTGGGATTTTTTTGGCAGCTCCTTGCAGCACTCCAAAAGGGGTCCCTTTTAGAGGCACAAAACTGTAACTGGGCAGCATGCATGTGTACAGGATTATTTTGGTTTTGGACTCTGTTCAATAGTGCATATAGCAAAAAGAAACAATTTGTAACAACTTTTATGTAGTGTTTGGTCTTTGCTTGTGTGGTCAGTTCCTTTCTGGTAGCCTGGTATAAATAGATGGATAATGTTCTGTCCTGGTGGACAAAAACAAATGCTAAATGAAAACTTTGTTTTTTTCAAGAATGACTGAATTGGGAAATTCCAAGGGTACATCCACAAGTTCTTGTGCATTTACCATCAGCTAGGCTGAGGTCTCTCATTACAATAAGAATTTTATTTTATGTGCTATGGACAGCTAAAGATGAAGCTGCTACCTTATTCTTATGTGACCTGCTGGTGTATATGCACTAACTGGTGTTAGTGTACATCCAGATTATGGTTTCTGCTTGACTTCTGATTCATGAGCTTTTGCTATAATTTGTTTCAAGATCTGTAGTGACTAAGAAATTGGTAATTTTTTTTTTCTTTTTTTAATAAAGCCACCTTCCCTTTTTCAACCCACTGCTGGTTTGTTTGTTTTTTCCTGAATAGGCCATAGCCACTGATTTTTAACTTAGCAATCAGGCAAATCTTCCTGTCCATTTGAATCTCTAACTTTCTTGCTACTAGAACCTCTTTGTTCCTGTGTGGAGGGGTTGGTGACCCAGATGCCTCCTTTTGGGGCCTGATTCTGCAGGCTGCAATGGGACCCTGCCTAATCTTTGAAAATGTTGATAGATTCAATTTTACGGACACTCTTCAAAGTTAGGTAGATAATTTTGATAGCATGTGGCAGGCCTTCCTCTTTTTGGCTACTCACAAGCCTGCTATTGGGGTCCTAATGGTTGGATCATTAAGCGCTTCAACCCTCAGAGCACTTTCAGCAGGTACCCCCTGAGGAACAAAAACCCCTCTGGTATGGCTGCCTTTGCCATACTGATTCTTCGAGGCTGTCCCAGACTCCCACCAGCAACGTGAGCCTTCTGGCTTGTGTTGTGTATCTTCTTCCACAGATGGCAGTTACACTCTTCCCTATCTTTTCTGGAGTAACCAGTGGTTTTCTGCTGTGTGGGGTTTTTTATGAAGTTTAAAATATAAGATCTGCCGTGTGTGTGTTTTCTGTCTGGAAAACTCATGTGTTTTGTCAAGGGAAACTGGTTAATCTGATATGATCTGTATTTGGCAAAAGTGCGCTGCATTGGTACACACGTACACAACACATATGCATATATGTACAGATGGCCACACAGACTGACACACGCAGCGCTCACGCAAACACAGACAGAACCAATGGCCTCATCCTGCGCCCCTCTCTGGCTGACCAGGATGAAGGTCTGTCGGTGGATACGGTACCTTGCATATATCAATGCGCACGTACCATCTGGATCTCTCCAGCAGCTGGGCTCGGGCACCCAGTCTGCCCAGTAGCTGCCCCTGGATCCCAGTCTCCCCAGTTGCTGGCACCTGGACGTGCGAGCCTCACTCCAGCTGCTGATACAGCCCCCCTCGCTCACAGCCATGCACACACACACGGACATCTTTCTAGCAGTCTCCCAGGTCATGTCACCTCCCCACCAGCCAGTCCAGCTTGATCATTGCTAGTGCTCACACACTCACTTGCACACATGCACTCGCTCCAGTTGCTGACACAGGGGCCCCTGCGGACCATGTCCGTACCCCAGTTGCCGCACAGAGACCCTCATAAACACACAGGTTCGCACAGACTAGAGAGTCCTTCACCAAGAAAAAGAGTGAGAAATGGAGTTTAATGAGAAGGCAGGACAGACTGCAGTGGTCAGGCGCAGGGCATGGCCAGGCCAGCGTGCCAACAAGTAGCCTGTTTACATGCAACTGACTCCTTTTATTCCCTTATCCCTCTATTTTCCCTCTATTTTGTTGTTTCTCCCCAAACCACCACGATCGCTCCCTTTCCCTACCTTTGGTTTCTGCCCTAAACATCCCATAGTAAGTCTTGCATTGCCCTGCATCCGTAATGTGTCCCATGCCCCTGGGCAGCGACCTCCCTTAGTCCAAGAGGTGATCTGGAGAGCTGTTCCTGATGGCCCATGGGGATGGGTGTCACATCTGGACACTGGGGCTGAGGCTCCCCTGGACAGCCTGGAGAGGGGCTTGGACAGGGTGTCCCTTCCTCTGGGCCCTTAGTTAGGGTTCCTGCCTGCCTTTGTGCCTCTGTGCCCTTCTGGGCTTGTGCAGGTGGGCTGATGGCTCCTGTGACAGGCCTGGGAGTAGCTGAGTGTTATTCAAGCTTCCCCCCCACCATTGTCTCTCTGTGCTCCTTTATGTGTGTGTGTGCACGTGCACAGCTTTTGATCACTTAACCTAACAATAATTACATGATTATTTCTATCAAGATTCATGAGATGATGCTTAACACGTGTTTTGCAATTCATACTTAAGGGAAATCTCTAAAAGGACATACCGTATCTAAATTACAAATATTTCCATAGATCTAGTTAGCTTTTTCAGAGTTAATAGTGCTTCTTATGTTTCTATATCTCATCAGCTCCTAGAAGAATATATAATTGACAGTATCAGATGGTGGACCGGATTTTCAAAGATGGGTAACACTGATATGGCATCTATAATATACATTTAGTTGTTCTAATCAACATGCAGCATGTAGGCATATACCTTTTGTTTAGAGCACTGATTTAAACTCATCTGTTAACTGAACATCTTTAATAGGTGATAATATTTACAAAAAAATGTTTTATGTAATAGAGTGGCATAACAGCAAAATAAAAATAAAAAGTATAAATATTCACTGGCTAATAAAAGAAGAAAATGTACAGCTCTAGGGCTCAGAAATAGAATAGAAGTTGGTTTATGCTGTTATCATGCAGTACAAGAAAAAAATCATGTTTATTAAAAAGAAGGCTGGAAAAAAAGACTGTCTTTAAGTACATTCGTTATTGTGTAACCCCTGAGGCTGTATAGCTACACAGTGAAAGCTTAAATCACATAGGAATTTTAGTAGTCTGAATGGCTAAAAGCTGTTGCTGTGGGTTGAATTTATCCTTCTCCCTTGAATACCTTTTTTTGAAGGAGATGGGGAATGCTTATTCATGAAGGTAATGCAGCTTAAACAACTCTTGCTTTCTCCTGCACAGTTACACGAAATGAGTTGCTGTTATCCCTGCTGAAGGGGTGGAGGGCAGTGACTGCTGTTGAAGGAGGGAGACTGTATTTCTTGTAGCAGCAGCTACTGCTGTCCCATCCCTCGCCCCTTTTTCCCTTTGCTTTCCCCACCCCGGCAGCAGCCTGGCTCACCACGTTGTGCAGCAGCTGCGAACCAGTTTGAGAGAGGAATGCTATGTCTTGCATAGCACAATACAGTAGACATGCTTTTTATTATTGCGCATGTTTCTTTACTCTTGATTTTATGCTTAAATCTAGGCAGATATTGAAATGCCATCTGCTATGTTTTTTTAACTAATTTTTACAATCTGCAGGTATACTTTGGGTTTCATTCATTCTTTAAGACAATCTGCACAGTTTGGATATGCTTATGAAGAGCCTGCTTGCCTACAAGAGTATAGATATGTAGGAGAATGCATAATTGCATTTCATAGTATTCAAGCATTAACATGAAGAAGGTGAACATCTTCCAGAAAGTCCCTAAGGCTGTAAAGACAAGACCTGCAATACTTAATACGATGGAAAATTCAGCAAAGGCTGAGAATTGCAATGCCATGGTGAAATGAAATAATGTGTGCAGGCGGCCACGTGGGTTTTCAAAAGCAGCATTTACCTGCAGCCCAAAATCAGCATCTAAGAAATGCATAGAAAATAGTTCTGGTGAGATGTGTGGGAAATCATCAAAGCACAGAAGATAAGTAATAAATGCCTCCTTTTTTTAAAATCATGGAAATATCTCCAGTTAGCTTTGATTCTTAAGCTTTGCTGAAAGGGTCAGATTGCCTTTTGTGTCCACTCCATTTAAGTTAATATTTTTATCAGCAACGAATTTCACCTGTACATTTATTTATCACTCTTACACTACTTTAGCTTACATTTCTTATCCTAAAAATGACAAATTTTTTAGCAGTTTTAATTTTCCAAAATATAAATTTATTTGATGAACAAGTCTACAGTCCTTTAGTATATTAATTAAATTATAACAGGTCTATGTTAGAATGCTTAATCCTAAAGCTGCTATACCTCCAAAAACTTAAAACAGGTAAACAGGTGCTTGGAAGTTCCACTACTTCTAAACTGGAACAGAAAGTAGCGTGCTGTACCAGCTGTATCTTCCTCTCTCACATAACATTGCTGGAGCAGCAACTAAATTCTCACCTCACAGAATACCTTTTGCAAGGGAGTTGCATTCCACATCCTTTTAAGGATGACATTAATGTAAATATCTTACCAGTGAAAGGCTAAATCTATGCACTCAGAATTTCATAATACTGTCCTTCCAGGTAATTTTTCTAGAGTAAAGAATCTTTAATTCCTTCAGTCGAGTTAGTTCTGCTGTTTTCTTTCTATTTCCACAGACATTGCCTAGCCTTTTCAGTTACATAGTACCTTTACCGCTTGGTAGTATTTGTCAAATTTATTGTGAATTACTTCTCTTCTTATTGCAGCTGAAGCATAAAATTCTGGGTGAGATACTCACTCTAGACATGATGCTTTGTCACTTTATGTACTTGTAGAGTTATCATCTATCCCTACACGCTATTTTCAAGAATTCAGTAGAAGAAAAATGCCTTTCACTATCAAGATGTGGACACATTTCCCCATCCTGTCAGCCACTTTTAGTGCAGTATAAAATAAGAGGGATCAGGAACACAAACACCTTTTTGTTGCGTAGAGAAGCCCTTGGCAAGTCAGAATCCAGCTGAGATGCCACCCTCCCCAAATTATTGACTTCCTGAAGTTGCAGTGGTTCAAGCCCCCAGATATTTGGAGACACCTGCAACAGTGTGTGATCTCTTTATCTGTCCTCTGAGCCCCTGCCGTCCCCCGATGCTAAGCTGCTGGTCAGGCAGAAGTCATTCCTCTTCCAGTCACCTTTCAAAATTTGCACTCCTGTGCATTCCTGCCAGTGCTCGCTTACGCAAGTCCCTGCATAGCCCTCATTTCCCTCAGCCCACTTCTACCATATATTGGTCCTCAGTGTGTTTCAGTAAAGCGCTGGCTACAGAGCTGCCTGGCTTTTAGTTATTACCTGCAGCCTCCAAATGCCAATGTTGTAGGCGCTATGGAAGCCTGTGATGGAACCAGTTAATGCTCCCAAAAAAGCAAGCGGAGGCCAGAAGCAAACGTGGTAACACAAACTTCTGCCACATATATTTTATTTTCTTAGCAACTACAGCTACGCTGCTGGTAGAAGGGGAGCCGTTCTCTGGCCCTGGAGCTGGCTGGCACAGCACAGGTCATGTTTACTTGCCTAAACTCCCACCCTTTCTTCCTTCCCCAAACAGGGTGGCCAGGTGTCAACTTTCTCTGAATAATTCCTGACGTGTTAGGTCCCCTAAGATGTGTCACGGCTCTGGGAAAATGTTGGTTGGCCCAGATCAAAACGGTGCTATTGAGCAAGACAACAGCTATACAGCAGTGATGATCATGGAGCTCAAAACTGCCTTCCAGTCTTGTTTGGTTTACCAGCAGAGAATCAGCTGGAGAACATCATCTGCAAACCCTGAAGTAATTCTTAATTCTTCCCAGGGATTGCACCTTTGGTTATTACATAGCATATTCTCTCCCTTCTCAAGGTACATCTGTTACTGCGCTCCCAGTGAATGGCATCAGTATCTGTTCTGTGTGGGCCTGAGAAGGAATCATGTCTCTCCCATGTCTCCCACTAGTTATCTATAATAAATCATATTTATCTGCTGTCAGTTTAGACAAGGTCTGGGTATACTAAAGACTATATGCTGCATATTTGCTGCAAAGGTCACCTGCGTGGACTCTGCTAGCTCTATTGGTTTCTGAGTGGAACAGTATTAGTTACAGCTGATGTTTGGCTCCTCCACTGTTACTGGTTTTGTTCTATATGTTTTAACTTTGATAGCAGCAGTCTGAAAACAGCATAGGCTGTGGTTTATCAGACATGAAGTTATGTTCGTGAATCTATTTGCAGTTTTATTTTTTTTGTCCGTTTGAGGATGTATTTTCTCATAGATGTGTAGCAGTCTATCAGCTCAGAAGCCACAGGCTTGAAGTAAGCAAGCTGGCTCTGCACTGAGCTGGCTTAGGTCCCATGGGCTTTGGGAGTTCACGCTGTGGGAAAGCACTTAGTCTCCTCTGGAAACACAGAGCTATGCAGAGGTATGTCTGAACCTGAACCTTAGGCCAGCTCCCATGTGCTATACAATAGCACAGTTAGTCCACAGCCCTCTACACTGTTTTAACAAATAATTTAGACTTATCAATGTCAAAATGGTATAGGTCTCCAGAAGAGTCAACTGCTTATAGATGCACAGAACTAAGACTGATAGGTGCTCAGTAATTGAGACCTCAGCAGGGCAAGAAAGAAATACCTGAGCAAAATCACCCTAAATGATCCCAGCAGATGTTTTCTCAGTGCTGAAGAAGGAAGCAGGTGCCCTCCACATCCTTATCAATCTGACCCAGAGAAAATTTTCTCCTTGATTGCTAAGCAAGAATAATTGGTTCCACTGATCCTATATGTAGGAAGACTTCCATGCATGCGAAAGACTAGCTATTAAAGATCCCAGTGCCTGTCCTTCCGACAGTTGTTGCCAGTATCTGCTACTTCAGAAGGGGATGACAAGAAGAACTTAAAAGTTCATCCGGTCAGTTTTAAACTGGGGAAAATTATTTCAGCCAGTTCCCATGCAAATGAGTAGCTCAAACTCTGAAGCACAGGATTTTGAGTTCCTCAACACAGATGCACTCTTGTCTTTTAGCAGCCAAAACTGAGTTTTGCTCTAAAGAGATAAATCGAGTTTTGCTCTGATGAGATTTGCTCTGTTTGTTTAAACATTTCTAAGGGCCACCTTTGAATAATCTTCTTTGTCTTGAATACTGTCTTACTCTGTATGGTCTTAGTTCAGCAACGGCTCTATCACAGCAACATTTGTTCAGGCTAACCACAGCAGGATTTGGCTGTCCTATTTACTAGCATTGTTTGCCACACTTTGTCCCAAGACTCATAGAGATGAGATCTTGCCCAAAGTTTTTGCAGACAGGAAGAGACTGTGTCCTGATGAGCATTTACTCACATGCATACTTCTAGTGAAACTGTTTGGATTATTCAAGGAGGTTTGCAGTAGCTTGCGTGAGAGAGCTTCACACTCTGAATGCAAATATGAGGTGTGCAGTAATCCTGTTTCCTCTAGCGTGTAGGTGGTGAGATGGAGTTTCAGCTTCTGCCGGAGGTCTGTTGGGGTTTTGCTGATGGTCTCTGAATGCTGACTGTTGCTAACCTTTGCATACACACACACACACGCACTCTCTCTTTCTGAGAGAGGTGTTTTGGATGCTTACACACTGCTTGGCCTGGGGAAAGAGTCGTTAAAATTTGGTCTGTGGAAAGAACAGCCCATCGTGACAACGATAAATGCTCCCAGGCTGTCTGCCTGCTCCAGCCAACTTGCACAGGTCAGTGGGCAGGAAGGGAGAGAGGAGATGGTGCGCTCCCCATGTGACACCCGGGGAGGCTGTTGCTGTAGTGATGGTGTCCTCTGAGCCTAACTGGGCAGTGAAGTGGTGGCATTTCAACTCCAGTTCTTTTGCGCTAACGTGCTATTTAGGTCCACTCATTTATCACATTTAATTAATGTTGTAACATCAAATCCACTCAGGTTGGTTAAGACCCGTAGGGCTTGTCTTGGATTCCCCCCCACCCCCACCCCTTCTTTTTAGTAAAATAAGCATAGGATAACACTTTGAAAGTCTTAAAAGAGCAGAAATGGTCATGGTGTAAAAAAAGAACATGCAGCAACAAGGACAAGGGGAACAAGAAGAAACAGATGGAAATTATCTGTGCAAAAATGGTGACAAAAGCATAAATGCTAATAAGTAAGAGAAGTGAAATGCTGAAAAATTAAAAGGTGGCTAATAAGGCACCTTTGATAATGCTCTGCATTATTTGCTTTAAGATTTTGCTTCATTTGATGTTCAGTCATCAGTGATGACACCTTTTTTTTTTCTGCTATCCAGCAGTTTAGACAGTGAATGTTTTCCTTGGGTTTTTGGCTAACTTTCTCACCTCCGTTCAGTTTATTGATGCTGCACTGATGACCTCTGAATGCAGAGATGATTCCCTTTCTACTGTTATTGGTATTGACCATGTCACTTCAGAGTCTCTTCTACATGCTACACACATAGTCCCCTAAATCATTATCTAGTTATTTTCTCTCTGCTACATTATTTCAGCTTCCATTGAGCTGCATTGGCTAAAAATATTCCTGAGTCAAATCCTGGGGTTGCACGTGAGCAGAGCTGGCCTGCCCGGGACAGTGGGGGAGCAAGCAGCAACCTTTGTAAACATGTTCTGAATCCTCCCTGGACCTACCGGTGTCAACAGTCCTGGGCTTTGTCAGTAATCTTTAAGCTCCTGCTCAGTCAGAGCAGAGTGCAAATAAAGATCCTACTTCACGACACCCCTTTTCTCAGCAGAGTCAGTGTTAAACCCAGCTCTGCATTTGAATTGCTTGATGCAGGGCTTGGATGTGTGACTGATGCTGATGGGTCTCCAGTGGCAAAGCTCTGCCGCTTTTCCTCCTCTGATGGGAGGAGACCACAGTTAGGCAGCAGATGGTGTGCTGCAGAGCCATGTTCAGCCCTGCTGGAGCAGCCCCAGCAGTGACTCCAACCCTCCTCACACTACTACTGGGCTAAGAAATCATGGCAGCGGCACCCAGCCGGTCCTCTCTGGAAAAAAACATGCCCCTACTTTCACAAGAGATTTGGATACTTCCTTGTCACAACCTTCTGCTGATGTCCGTGTCTGTACTTTCCAAACTCCACTGACTCTTCTCAGATTGGATCAGCTGGGTAGACTGTTAGGTCTATGTTAATTAAAAGCTAATCTGCAAAAATATGAAGGAGCAGGGAAACAATGACAGAGGAACCCCAATAACCCAATCAGAGCAAAAAGGACACCCTGGCCCCGCTCCTCACTGGGCTGTCACAGGACAGCCATTAGCCCCAGTGTCTAGGTGTGACAACCATCAACCAGGTGGGTCAATGGGAATGGCTCCCCCGCTCACCCTACAGATGGAGGGGGTCACTGCCAGCAGGCTGTGGGTCTCATCATGGGATGCAGGGGTAGAGCATTTTTGGATTGCGCAAGGCTTACTATGGGATGTTTAGGGGAGGAACCAAAGGTGAGGGAAGGAAGGGATCATAGTGGTTTGGGGAAGGAGCAAGTGTGGTGAAATAGAGACATAAGGCGATAAAAGGGGTTGATTGTGTGTTAACAGGCTGCTGGTCAGTACAGTTATCTGGCCATGCCCTGTGCCTGACCCACACTGTCTCTCCTGTCATCTTCTCAACCTCCATTTCTAACTAGATGAAGGGACTTCGTATTCTGTGTGCATGTATATGTATGGGGGTCTGCATGAGGCAACTGGAGCGGACACCATGGGTCACGAGGGCCCATGTGTCTGTGGTGTAGCAGCTGGAGAGACTGGAGTGCATGAGAGGTCTAAGTACTAGCTACAGGGCAAGGGCCGTGGGTCGAGGGGCCTGAGAGCAGGGGCAGATGGAGGGACTGTACCGCATGCGTATTTTGTGGGTGTGTATCTCAGCGTGTGTGATCACTGGTCAGCCCAGACTAGCTGGTGAGTGGGAGACGAGGCTGTAAGCCTGGGTTGGATACTGAAGAGGCCAGAGGCTGTGTGGCTTGTCTACTGGAGGAAGCAGGGGGTCCAAGCTGGACCGGAGAGACCTGTTTGCGTGTGTGGATGGGTGATTCAGGGGCCAGCTACTGAACACGCTGGGTATCTATGGCCGGTGGAGGGATACATAATGTATCTATGTATGTATTTTGTGCTAAATTGCTTTAATCCTGGTCAGCCAGAGAGGGGAGCAGGATCAGGATGTTGGTGCAGCTTGTGTTTGCCCGAGTGCTGTGTTTTCGGTCTGTGTTGATCTGTATGGCTGGCCATGGATATATGTATATATGTATTGTATGTATGTGTGCCCACATGCCTCACAACTGGATGGACGTGGGGACGTGGTGCTGCAGCAGCTTTGCCTCCGTCAGGGTACCAGATTCAGCAACCTCCAACATAGACCAGAGCCATGTATTTTCAAATAGCATTCCGTATATAATGGATTTTGTGTAGGAAGTGATTTTCTCGGGGATCTTGATGAAGATTTAACTTTCTTCTGTTTACAAATGAATGATTTAAATGTTTTGCACTCTCTTTTGGTCACTCTTAACAAAACTAGGTCACAGAATTATTTTCTGCCTAAATAAATCAGTATAACCATGTATACTATGTAAATAAAACTATATACTTCTCCTTGAAAACTGCATGCGATTGTTTCTTTCATTAGCATGGTTGTGGTTTTAAGTTTGTTGTGGTCTCTTTCCATCTGCAGAAATCTCCAGAGAAGGGATTCTGCTCTTTGGCACTGCCTGAGGTGACATATGCTCACATGACATGGGGGCAATTCCTTCTCTGGGCATCCTTTTCCTCCATATTCGCGTGCGGGATGTGCTAAACCCTGAATCCATAAGCCATGGTCATAGTGAGAGACATTAAACGTTCCTATCTCCTTCTGGGAGTTGCAGGCACATGTATTACTGCATGACGAGGTAATTGATTTTTCACTATACATTTGCTGATCAGAGTTCCAGGCAACCACAATAGTACCAGAGTTAAAAAGAGTAACAATAAGTGTGAAAATGCTGCTCCATAATTACTGGACTGATACGGTACCTTTTTTTTTTATGCTGCTCCATAATTACAGAACTGATACAGTACCTGACAGCAAAAGACTGCCACAGGCAGTCCTTTTGGGTGTGCAGAGAGCAGGGACTGTGTATGTTGAGGGAAAGGCTTTCCTTATGCAAACTGCCAGAGTGGAAAATGCTGTCCCTAGAGAGACATTGAGCATCCATTCAGGTGGTGGTGTACAGGTTTTTTTTTCTTCACAGGCACTGAGAGAAATGTAAGGATAAAGAGCAGAGGTGAGCCCAGACTGTTAGAGTTAAGCCAGAAATAATGTTAAAACATTTGAGAAACAGATTGACTAATAAAGCTTCTGAAAAGGGATCTACAGTAATGAATGCTCTTTCCATCCCTAAAATGACTGACACGGTTCCTCCTATTCTCATTAAAAATGGGTATTACCTGTTAGATAGTCTGTGACAACAGTATCAGGAAGATAGCAGTGTCTAGATTCTCATTAATGCTAGGCACAATTTGGATGATTTGGTGTGAGGCATAATGGGGTATCTTAGGGAACTGAGGAGCCAAGAGGTAAAGCAAGAGTTGGAAAATCCATGGTTGTTTGCCTTTGCACTTAACTGCTTCAGGGTGATGCTCCTCTGTATCTGTGATGCTCGTTTGCAGTCAAAGTGCATGCAGTTAAATTGGCTTCTTTTGCACTACGAGAAGAAAAAGAAACCCTTCCTTCTTAAAAACTGACTGTTGGCCTTCATGTTGGTAGCTCTGAAAGTGGCACCCTTTGGTTCATATTGGCTATAAACTAGCAAAAGTCAGAAGTCTACCATTTTATTTTAGCCTTCTGAATTTGATGTTTTCCTTGTAAATTGCTGAAAGTTTTCTCCCACTATTTATTTCTTCTTTCTACTTCCCTCACACCCTGGTTTGTAATCCATTTTTGCTTATTTCTTGTAATTTCCTGTTTCTTACAAACCTGTTTCTTACTTCTTTTTCTGATCTGGCAGGACCTTTTTTAAAAATTTTTATTTAGGGACTTATTTTTTTAAAATCCTTCAGTATACTGCATCTTGCTTAACAGCATCTTCTGATAAGGAGTTCAGCAGCTTAACAGCATTCTAAGAAGAACCATCTTTTGCTTGTTTCAAACGTGTCATCTGTTTGTTTCATCTGAGTTCCCCAAATTCTTACAATGGAAAAGGCTGAACAGTTGATCTCAGTTCACCTTCTCCAGGGCATTTATGATTTTATAAACCTCTGTCACGCCTCCCCTTTCATCTCTTTCCCAGGCTGAAGAATTGGAAATTATTTATCTTTCCCTATTTAGAAGCTATTCTATACCTTTGATCTTCCTTGTTGCCTTTCTCTGACATGAAAGGAGTTTTCTCTTGCACAATATGAAAGCACAATCTGTAAGACAGAAAATCCATTAATACTTCATAGAATGGTTGTTTAGTAAGGAAGTAATTGTAAATTCTGATGACCCTGAATAAAGAGAAGAAAATGACGAGCCTGATCCTTAAGGCAAGAGCAAATTAGCTGACATGTTACTAGTAAAGGAAATGAAAAATTTGTGACCTGACCCATGCAATTTTGAGGTGAAGACTTAGAATATTTTGCTTAACAAAATGCACATGCTTCTGTGGTTTGTGAAGGAGGCTCAAAAGAATTGTTATGTATTTATTAGAGTGAAGTAAGAGAAATAAATACATTTGTTTTTCATGTCAGAAGTTAAAATGTTAAGGTCTGCTTTCATTAAAAGTAATTCTAAAGGAGAAAAGAGTGACTATGATTACACTGCATTACGCTAAAACCTGAGCAGTTAGGATTGTTTCCGCAGGCCTGTTGCTTATTGGTTTATTATTATTACTAATATTAATTATTATTATTACTATTATTGAATTATTATTATTTGAACAATGCCAATTTAAGGATTGGGAAGCTGAATCTTTAAAAAAAAAATATGCTAATATGCTTCTATACCCGTATTACTTGGGATGTCAGAAATGAAAATCCATACTTCGGAGCAGGCAAAGAATCCTTCCTAGACTAGGAGGAATAATTTAATATTCCTGATTTTTCTAAGATAACTGTATTCCTCTTTTAAAAAATTGTACCCACCAAAAAGACATATAAATGGACATGAATTCAAAAAAAGAAAAATTGCAGT
Organism: Aptenodytes forsteri; assembly: GCF_000699145.1. NCBI lineage: Eukaryota > Metazoa > Chordata > Aves > Sphenisciformes > Spheniscidae > Aptenodytes > Aptenodytes forsteri. The sequence continues at coordinate 213,800 of NW_008795243.1, read as the reverse complement.
GTATCTGAATGGTAATGCAATTACTGGCTTATGAACTGGATGCCAAAAGAAGGCAATGATAATTGTGTAGCTGCTGATGAGAGAATTTTCAGAATGCGTTATGGATGTTGTGCCTCATCCTGACAAATTCAGTTCACAAAAGACTGAGCAATAAGCAGCGTCTCAAAGGGGTGTTATGTTTCAGATATTAGAGTCTTCCTGTAGCAAGCATCCAAGACATGAATCCAAGTAGAACTGCAGCGTGTATGGCTTGAACCTCATACATATTTCCTTGAACTCAGGCTTGCAGATCTGTTCATATTATGGATACCAGATAGTCCACAGTAATTTTCAGGTAACGTTAATGATATATTCTGTGGAATTCAGCATTTTAGCAGTGAAGAAATGCTTCCCATTATATGAGGTCTTGACAGTATTAGTGTATGTATGTGTGTATAGATATAATGTACAAAATTATATATAAAATTATATATCTAGTACAGATAAATATATGTATTTTTTCCCTCTTCCTACACGTGTAATTTTAGTAGCAAATCAAAGGCTCTGCACCATATTTTGAGAATAATACTTCCATACTATACTGTTGTGTTTCAGCTGTGGCTAGCAAGGTTTTTCGGTTAGGTTTGTGTGCACGTACCTTCCATTTTAGCTCAGTGAATCCAGCTGGGATTAAGCACATCTGAATATCATAGGACTGAACCCAAGTATAGAAGTCTTTCCTCGCATTGCTGTTTGTTCATCAAGCTCATGCACTTTGCCATGAGGTGAGCAACAGACTATCAGGTTTGACTACTCGTAGCTTAAAACACAGATGACATGATGGATGCAATGTTGCCTCTGAGAGTCAGACCATCTGGAGGGACAGGATCGGCTTAGGTAAGCAAGTAGCGTATATACCTCCTACATAGATTGAGAGCGCTGATGTTCAGCTTGCTTTCACCGCCACTTACAGCATTTTGAGGGGGGAGGTAGCAGAGGTAAGGGACAGCGCTAAACCCTAGTGTACGTGGAAAAATAATTATTTCTCTTTAAAAACCCTAGATATTTTTAATACTTGGTAAGTCTCCTGCACTCTTACATTTACATAAGTAAGCTTTTGCAAAGAGAACAGCAAATACGATTAATACTCTATTGTGGCAGCCAGCTTTGCCTGTTCTGTTGTTTTGGATGGTTTTTTTTTCCCTTTTCCTTATAGTGTTGTAGAGAATCAAAAGACATTCAATAGAAGTTAATTCACTTCAACTTTTTAAGAAGTTTGTTGAGCTGGATAAAAAAAATAAATCCAAAGCTGTATTCAGTTACATAACTGTTTTCAACTTCTGTGTTTTCTAAAGATAGAGCAGTGATAACATTTCATCAGTGCCAAAGTGCCACGGTACATTGCTTTGGGATACGGAAGAGCTGACCTGTATCTCTAGCTTTGTCTCTTGAAGTCCTGTTGATTTATTTGAAGTCCTTTGAAATACCATCTTTCTGCTATATGCTTCCATTTCTTTCATCTCCTTATTGGCTAAATGCTGATTTTAATATGTACCTTCATACAATTTGACCTCAAACATGCTATATAATGTTTGTAACATGTTGTTATTTTGAGGAAGATTATTGCAAAGGAAAAGCTGAGATCTGGAAGTGGAACAGAACGCCCTGTATTTGGCCATATTCTTGTCTACTCTCAACAGATCTGGTGAATATCATTATTGTGTATTATTTTAAGATCTTTCATATGGTACATTAAAAAATCATCCTGCTTTCTTAAAGTTTTCTAAAAATCAATATAACTTAATGGGTTTCCTTACTGTGATTTTGCTTGTTGTCTCCTTCTGCACTGTGGGGAATGTAAATACTTTTCACCTGGAACAGGACGTGCATTGTATCATCAGCATGAGCCTGGAAATTATTAGAACCCTTACTTGTCCAGGGCCAGAAAGTGCCTTAGGGTCTTAAGTGTGCTGATCAAGCAGAAGTAAAGGCTAATGTATAGCTCACAAAGCCAGAAGGAGCTGCGAGGATCATCTGGTGCTGTAGGTTATAGTCTTGCATAGCTTAACTGAATCAGTTTTCATTTGCACTCTAGCAGTGGCTCCCCCACTCTGAATCTTGGCCTACCGTGGGCCCACAATAGTTCCTGTGGACCATCATCCTTCTTCGTTATCGAACTTCTACTTTAAAATACCGTAAAATCTGGTTGCACAGACTAGCTCTGACCATCTTACTGTAACTTTGCAAGACTGCCATAACAAATAGCCCTCTTGCCACAGCTGTGAAGACAAGCAGCTCCCACACAAAACACCCTAGGAAGTCTGTCTTGCTGTCTGCTAGTGATAAAAACTGACTTGTAGTTACTGAGCCATGGCTGGATTGATAAGCAGACCAACTGGTGGTGTGTCTTAGAAAATCTGTGAGAGGCTGGGGCTTTTCTGCCATGTGAGCTGCATCTCAGTGGCCTTAATTTTGAGAGGAGTTGCTTTACTGATTCACTCAAAGGCAAGGCATGGGCTCCAGGTGGTTGAGACTGCTTCATGAGATGCATACAAACTCAAGGACGGGGAAGTGATTGGCAGAAGGAAACAGGATGAGAAGAGTTGGAATAAAACATTCTGCTGAGTTGCTCGCTGCCAGACGTGACTGCAGTGCAAATAGGCTATTTCCATGTAAATGAACTGCGACCAAATTTTCAAAGATATTTGTGTCCCTAAAAGCCACTTATGAATATTTTATAAGGTGCTTTGATTTCCATATGAGTTAGGAACCTAGACATTTTTAAAACAGATTTCCGCTTGCCTTGCCATGAACTGTGAAGTTTTAGGTGCTGGTACTTCTAGAGTGGGGCACACGACCAGCAGGTAGTGGTGCTGAGTGGGCCTTTTAGTCTGAAGACTGACACGAGAAGAGGCTATCGCTCTGAATAAAGGCTTACATCGAAATGACTGATAACCAGGGGAAAAAGGAGTAAGAAATAATCTTAGGCAGCATCCTGTAAGTGTTGTTCAAATCAATATTATGTTCCTCACCAGACAAGTCTCATAAAGGTTTCTGGCTCCCCCTCCCATGCAGCAAGTGTTGATGATGATTGCCTTTGACAACCTTTGAAGCAGCACAAAAAGAAGAAAAGCAAAATCTGTTTCTGCTTTTCTGTCATGGAGCTTCTAAAGAGCCTTTCTGAATCCACTTTGACACCGCTATACCCGTGCTTTAAAATCCAGATTGATTTGTTTCTCTTAACATAGAGGAAACTCGATTCTATCTTGTGAATGGATTTTCCCATCAGAATTAAGGCTTGGAGATGTTTGCTATGATCTAGGTCACGCTGACTTTAATTAAAGACCAAATCACCATGTGTCAGGTAACGTCACACACTATTTTGATAGTCCTCTGCTGCAGTAGTTCCTCAAAAAAATAGCAATGGAGCACAGCATAGGCAAGCTAAAAGACATGCGATTAATTTGTTTCTAAAACATCTTTATTCAAATGTGATTTAAATTTCCTCAGTCATGGCAACATTCCCCATGATATGATAGAAGTTCCTGTAACTACCGTAAACACTCTAGATGGGAGACAAATCTGGAGTATTTAATTTGTTTGTTTGTTTTTTTAACAGCAATAACAAGCACGTCTGGTCTAAAATGCAGCACGTGAAACTTAGTCATTTGCCACCTACTCTCCCTTTTGTGTTTTTTTCCCTGCAGTTCCTGTATTACATGCTATTTTGGGCAGCCTGTAGTTAATTACTTGCCAGGGGACCCACTCTGGCATGGGATCTGGGCAGACTGCCTGGGGATCACACGAGGAGAGAGGGCAAATCACTGTGCTGTTACAGCAGAGGAAAGGGCACTGTCCTTGTTAGGCACCCCCTTCTCCAGCTACCTTACCCTGCGAGCCAGCGGGCACTGCTCCGCCCTGTCACATGATGCAGAGCAAGATGGTTGACAGCTCTGTAGTTCGCTAATTTTAGTCTACTTTTCCTGTCATGGATGTAAGGCCATTAATTTTCTTTGAAAAATAAGGACCTGTGGAGAAAAGAGGTTGTTTGATGGGGGGTGGGATATAATATTTTTGGTATTTCAAATATCAAGCTACTAAAACAAGCTAACAATATCAAATGTGGAGAGCATAAAAGTAATTTATGTGAAATAAAGTATTACTTTTGGGAGACGTTTAGAATCCAGGGTTCATCTTACAGCCATGTCTATAATTGTAAGGCATTTTCTTAAACACGTCCGTGACAGTCTTGGTGTTTTTATAACCACCTTGGTCAGCATCATGTTTCAATCTGAGCCCTGTCTTTAAGGCAGTTCATTTGCTTTCAATATTTCTCCCAAGTATAAGTAACATAGAAGCTAAGATAATGAATGAAATAATTTCTGTATTTTAAAATTTCTTACATTTTCTTCTACTGTGAGATAATTTCTCAGTAGTTCTAACAAATTTTTTCACTGTCTGTTCTGTATATTTAGTTGCACTAATCTTTGTATTCCCTTTGTACTTCAGTCCTTAATTATCTATCTGATGCTGGTCTCTAGTTGTGGTAGAAGACTAATCTTTTCTTTCATCCATAATAGAAATTTTCAATGGACTTCTGGCTAATCTGCTATAGTTCGTTTATTTTTAGATGTGTTTTTAACCATATGAAATGATAATGTGTTGGGTTGTGAGGTGGATTTTTTTTTTTTTAATTTTTTTTTGAATTGACTACTGGTGGTTGTTTGGATTTATCTATTGAGCATTTTCAAACTGACTATAAGCATGTTTCTTGTGATTTTTTTCAGCTCTGTATTGAATATTAAATTAATGTTGAAAGACTGGTAGAGGATCATTTAAAAATCAGATTAATATTGCCTACAATATAAAATAGCAGGCAAGCATAAAAAGAACTTAGGAAAGAATAGACTGCTGAATAAAAGTTCATTAAACCCAGCTAGATCTTTTCTGAGATGCTTTTAGAATCAATTTTAATTTGCTTTTAATGCATAGTCATTAAATATATTAATGAACTGTTCTAACTCTGTTTTTATTTCTTACTAGTTTAATTCCTGCTAAGCTCTTTGTTTGAGTCTTCTTTGATTATTGTGGCATTTGTTTTAAAAAAACTTTTATTTTAAGCTCCATTCATTTAATCATTTATTGAACACATATAGCAATTGTTCACTAGCAAGAAATGTTGAAAAAGTGCTACTAAAACGTATAGTATTTTAAAATCATGGAGGAACATACTATGTCTTTTTCAGCTAGGTTTGACTATTGATTTTTAAAATCTGAATAGACCAATATTTGGCCCCCTCTCTTCTGATTTTTAATAGGTGTGTGCCCATCGCAAACACCAGATAGTGTCATTTCCCTGCCTGTAATCTGCAGCTAAAACTGCTCTTGGAACCCAGCTAGTACAGTAGGTCCCTTTAAAACATACCTGACGTCCCTCATTTTTACCCATTGAATGCCTGGATTATCTGTGAAGAAAGCAAAACACAAAGGTGCTTCATTTAGTAGCAGTACAGCTTTGATACTTTTTGTAAACAAAGGGAATTTTACTCCAGGCTTACTTTCCAAAGTCTTACCATTATTTTTGTAGGGTGGGAAGGTAACACAAAGTTGAAGCTACCTGCGCAGGAAAAGCGACTGCATGGTGTCTACGTATGCTTCTAATGCAGTTTTGCTACCTCAGTTCTACCTCCATTTAGAAGACAGCAATTAGTAATTTTTACCTCCAAAAGATTTCTGGAGATGGACACTTTAAAGATTATGATTTTCCAGTTGAAAACAAGTTTATTGCAGTTGAAAACAAGTAGTTTTGTAATCTTTTGTAGCATTTAATATTATAAAAGATGCTTTTGAGCTCTAACTACAGGAAATTCCAAGGAAAAAACACTCCTAACATGCTCAGTGCTGAACCACTGCATGTATTCTGTCAGATTGCTACTTTTAGTGGGTAAGGGGAGTAAAAATACAGAGTCCAGTTTCGAATTTCTCTCATTGCTCAGCACAGTTTTGCTGTCCAGCAATGAGAGAGCAGTGTGTGTCGCAAGCCTGACAGAATGCCATTTGCCTGGCTGTAGTTTCTGTAGAAATTGGCTGATACATTGGATTTGTACGTTTTCATTAGCCTGGCATGGTGCACTATTATGTCCTCACTGTTACTGCACTTACACGTGTGTGTGAGGCTGTATCTATAGTTCTTTGGTCTAAAGTGCTGCAGAGTGCCATCAGCCTGTACGCTGGGTGAGATACTCTGCACGCTTACTGTGGAACAGCTTGCTTCACCTGAAGAGCAGCCTGGTCACCAACCACACTGGTTGGGAGAAGATAAGGACCAGGAAAAACAGCCTTATTAAGCCTGAGCAAAGCTCTGTCTACCTAGTATCCTGTCACCAACACAGCGGTGGAATGGCTAGGGAAAAATAAATATAAAAAAACAATGTAAGAATATTATAATCGTTTCCAAGCCTACTCCCTCAGCTCCCAGCAATTCCTAGCTGAGAGGTAGTATCTTTGTATTTAATAAAAGTTGGTCAATTATTCTTCAGTAAGTTTTCCAATTGACTTAAGGTTAATTAATGGCTTTAAACTAAAGGGGGGCAGATTTAGACTAGATAGAAGGAAGAAATTTTATACACTGTGGGTGGTGAAGCACTGGCACAAGGTTGCCCAGAGAGGTGGTGGATGCCCCATCCCTGGAAACCTTCAAGGTCAGGTTGGACGGGGCTCTGAGCAACCTGATCTAGTTGAAGATGTCCCTGCCCACAGCAGGGGGGTTGGACTAGATGGCCTTTAAAGGTCCCTTCCAACCCAAACTATTCTATGATTCTATGATTCTATGATACAAACTTTAGCTTCCTCAGCATCACATGCCAAGGAACTGCACAGTTTGTCTGTCCTATATGCCTGTTTCATTGATGTCCTCTAGATCTTTTACTGTGAGACCAGTGAACAGTCAATCCTTGTGCACTCTCTGCTCTGTCCATCCAGGAGTTTGTCGATCTTCATAATGTTCCTACAATATTGTCCTTTTTCCAGGCTGAAGGGTATTTCTCACGGCTCTTCTCTCCACACCTTTTTTTTCTTGTTCCACCCCTTTTGAGAGGGGTAGACCACTATTTTGTGCAATACTCAAGGTATGGTCATGCTGCGCTTTTACACAGTGGCATGTTTGGTTGACTGCATAAAGCAGTTCCAAGCCTGAGTAGTTTCCAGTATGGCAGTAGTGGGATTCAGGCTCAACTATACTCATGATCCTGGAGTAACTCTTCTGTAAGAGAGTGTTTTGTATGCCTCAAACTACGTTACCTCAAAACAAAAGCGGCTGACCGTGGTGTACAGCTATAGCTATGTCCCACAGAGGGTAACAGAATCCCAGCAAGTTCTCTGTGACATCCCAAAGGATATCCGAGAGGAGAATTAAGGGGAGGGGAGTGGTAATAGGATTGAGTTACCTGCACTGGAGCGTGTGATACAATTTGGGAAGGGTTGCTAGGACACTTAACGCAGCAGTGCGCTGGCAGTGATAAATGAACGCTGCTTTACTGTTGAGTTTCGTGTCCTTGGTTGAAGAAGTATATTTTGTAAGGCTTTAAACGTTGGGTTTTGGACTTGCGGTTTTGTGGTTAGCCATTTGCCATACAGATCCACCTTTAAAGGATATGTAGTACAATTTGTAACACACCAGTGTCTCTCAGCTATCAGTCGTTCTGATTAGTTGCAGGCTGTGCAACTAATCTGTAGTTTCTGTCTTTTAGTATACGGCAGCACAGCTCATTGTTTGCTAAAATGATGTTTTGTTTAAGTTTTTACCAAACTAATAAAATAATACTTTTTAAGCAGGATGTGTTTTGATTAAGATGAAACAACCATTATTCATGAATGAGTACTTTATATGTGATTTGTTTCTTAGGATTTTAGGGTTCCTTCACAGCAGTATTAATTCTTCAATCATTTAAAAATATTCAGGATTAGATAGGTATATTATTTTTTGGTAGTTTTAGAATTTTATCTTTTCCAATTTTAAATAGGTTATTTGTTTTCCCAAACTAAATGTAGCATTTATAATGTCTAAATATATTTATATTTATATAGTAACATTATCTCTATTGTTTGCAAACATAGCATAAGTTACTGCAGTTACATGGAAATTAGTGAAAAATTTGATGACTGTATTAGTCATTTTATGCCACTTTTTTTTTTAAATTGTTTTGACATATTTTATAATTTGGCATTCCTAGGGAAATAAGTCTGAAGGTACAAAAATCAACTTTCCTAGTAGTTAGCACTGATGTTAGTCAAAACTCCAGTTTGCTGAAGTTCCCAATCTTATATCATCTGTGCGGTTTAGAAGATGAGCTTATACTTAGTAGTACTTCATGTGACAGTTTATAAACTTTTGGATTTTTACCAACATATGGATATGTAATGTAAACTATATATTGATTACGTATGCTGAAGCTAATATTTATGCTTATATTTTAGTACAGTAAAATAATTTATTGTATGAGTTGATGCACAGGTATAACTGGTTATTCATCAAAGCATATACGAAAGCAATGATTGAAGCCCAAGTTTGGGGACATTGGTGAATTCTAGAAATGATGATATAGAGGAAACTCTTAAGTGTTAATCCACATGAAATGCTCCTGGTGTATAATTACAGTAACTGGAAATTATGTTTTTAAAAACTATTAATGGTTCAATGCACTTTTATTCAGTAAATAAAAGATACTTGCATGGGACACGGATGAAATTTGGTATGTTAATTGGCATGAATATTCCTGCTGATGCATCTACGCTATAGAAAGTGAATAGATACTATTCACATTATGTCCTATTCCTGACTTAGTATGCTATTTTAATGTGTAGCAAATACAAATATATCTCATGAATTCACTCGTCCCTGTAATTGTTTGTTTATGAAGCACTGATTATGTTTTCAATACTGAATCCAATGAAGTTGCTTGAAAATCTTGAAGGCAGTGAACTGAAATTCTTAGGTAAATCATATTCTTTTAATGAAAATGGAGTGAATTGAATTGCATTTCTTTTCAGAATAACGTGAAGTGGTTATACTGCCAGCGCAACGCTGTGTCTGAGTCTTAGTATAAAATGGTACAAGAAGAAGCTGCAACTCTCTGAAAATTATTATTCAAAGATCATACAACTTTTTTCTTACGGATAGTCAAAATCATTTGTCCTTGTCATGCTGACTCATGGCTTTCTTCGGAAGCTCCACGGTGCTTGGCTTAGGGCTCAGGAAGGCCTGAGCTCTTTGCAAGGGGGCAAATAAGGGACAAGGCAGCAGGGCTGGGGCCTCACTGCCCAGATCCCAGTCCCACAGCACCTGAGCAAGGCAAGCTCAGAGATAGTAACCAGGTTCAACCAAGAGTCATGATCATAAGGCAAAATCATGGTGAGGAGAAAGGTGCAGGTCAAACCAGAAAGTCAATCCATTGGTCAGGATCACGTCCAGCAATTGCTGGGCACATCCACAGCAACAGTGACAAGGCAGGGCTGAGGTCAAGTCAGTCCATAGGTTGAGGTCCAGATCAAGGGCATCTGTGGTTGGGCAGTTTAACTGGAGACCAATTCCTCTGACCCCCGGTGATGCTAGTAAGGGCTGTTAGGGTTTGGAAGTGTGCTCAAGGCCCTGGCACATCCACCACCCTCTTTTCATCCACAAAGCCAGTCATTTCATCACATAAGGCTGTCAGGTTGTTCAGGAATGATTTCCCCTTCATAACTCCATGCTGGCTAATCCCAGTCACCTTCTTGTCCTTCATAGGGTTGGAAATGGCTTCTAGGAGGATTTGCACTATCACCTTCGCAGGGATCAAGGTGAGGTTATCTTCCTTGAAGATAGGAGTGACGTTTGCTTTCTTCCAGTCCTCAAGAACCTCCCCTGATCACCATGAGCTTTCAAAGATAATTGAGAGTGGCCTTGTAGTGATATCAGCAAGCTCTCTCAGCTCTTGTGGTTGCATCCCATCATGTCCTTGAATTGGACCTTCAACTGGAGCTCTACTGAGGTCTCTAACAACATAATGAGAAAATAGTATGCTGGATCTTTTGCATCTGAGACCGTCTCCAGGCATTCTGATTTAGAAAAGACAAAGAAAAATCTATTGTTCTAGATTGTGTGGTATGCAAATATGGAGAGAATATAAATCAAAAGACAATTTTTGGTGTGGAAATGACAGATTGTTTTTGGAAAAAACACCATTTTGTTAACAAGAGAGAACCACATTCATCCCTGCTATAACATTGCTGATTTTTGTGGTGATGTTGTAGGTAAGACATTGGCTCAGAATGCTTCTCCAGTTTCAGAACTAATGAAATTCCTTTTCTGTGGTAAACTGTTGCTAACAAAGAGAGCACTTCAATTTTATTATCTTCTCTCTTTAAGATAAAGTCAGACTCCAGAAGACATTTTCATATTATCTGAGAGGCTGTAACTTCCCAAACCAGAATGGGATGAAAGATGTTGAGATTTTGTTGGAGGAAAAAATACTTTTTCCAGGAAATTATCTCTGGGGCTCTGTAGCACTGCTTGTACAGTTAGTGTGCACTACTGTAGCGTGTTTTCTGCAAACATTTTTCTGTTATTTGGCAGGCAATAGGTATGTTCAGCACAGTGCTAACTACAGAAACATCTATACACATTTGTAACTGCAGTGGGGATACATCTGTCCTCAGCCACACAGGCAATGTTGGCAGCTCCACAAAACACCAAAAAAAAAAAAAGGGCATACAACTATGTTCTTTGTCAGCCTATGAAGTAGTTTTGATGAAGATTCTTTCAGAGTAGGAACAGAACTAGAGTAACAAATACTTATTTTCTGTCAAGCATCAATGTCTTTTCTATTCATTGATATTTTACTTTGCATCTGGGTCTGCGTTTGCTTTGCTAAAGATGGTTGCCTCATGCACAACTTGTGCCTCTGTTAGCACTGATTCAGGATTCCAGGACTGATTCAGCTTCTCAAACTTTTTTTCAGTGCTGCCCAGCTAGCTGTCTCTAATAGCCATTACTCTTGCCGCTGCTTGCTTTTAGTGAAGAGTGCCTTGTAAAGGACCACTTTGAAGCAATTCAGTGTCCACTTTTGTGTTACCTCCGTGGACTCTATCTACACTACCTGCACAGTGCAAACTCAGATATCTTTCATCTACTACAGAAGTGGACAAGTGGAGATGGAGAAAGATGAAGAAATCTGTAGGGAGACAAAAGAAAGTCACAATTTTGAATGTATACACAACTGCAAACCAAAGAAACCCAAACAAAACCCAAAGCAGGAATTTTTAAGCCTTGACCAGAGGAAGCTTAGTTCCTTACTCATTGCAATCCTCTTCTGGCACTTTAAGCCATTACTCATTTTGTGCCTCTTCTGGTATTTTAAGCAATGAAGTGTTGGGGTGTCTTCTATCTGTCCTATTGTGTGACCCTTACCTGAGGCTCCCCTCATGCTGGCTTGGGGCCAGCATTTAAAGAGCTCTCCTCTGAGCTGCTGATCGTATTCTTTCTCGTGCTTTTGCTTCAAGCAGTCCTGATGGCAGGGGCCAAACCTGTCTTTGTGCTCTTGCAAAAGCCAGACCTACTGGCGTTGCCAATCTAACTGGCCATTCAGAGACTGGAGTTGACCTCGTAAACCCTGCCTGGTCATTTTGAAGTCTTCTGTAACCGTATCCGTAGCTATTTGCCATGAAGCCTGTTGTTTGGAGCCTCGAGGCAGTCTTGGAACATCTTAATCAGATTTATGTGTGAAAAAAAAAGGGAGAAAGCATGTCAGTTTTTATTAGGATCTGGCAACACATAATGCACTGAATTAGCCACTGTACTAGCCTCCTATGACACCAGTACACAAATACTAAGTTCTTCAACTTTGTGCATGGATGTCTAGGCTGCGTTTGCTTGCAGACTGTCTCAGAAAGCTGCTTGGAGAGAAGTTCTGTGCAGAGTGATAAACTTGTGCTGGAATGAATTTGGGAGAGATGGAAGAGCTTAGGTTAGCCTGTGTTGTTCTTCAGCATCCCACAGCTTGTAGAAATGTCTAACAAGCAAAGGGAGTGGGGAAGGAAAGGAGTCAGTTTGTGTGCTCTTTTAGAGCCGTTGAATAACTGGTGGTTCCTAGCTGTGATTTTGTCACTTCCTCAAAGAGGAGAGTAGATTGAAAACCTTTTTCTGCAGAAGGTGGTGAATAATGAGGTAACAGATCTTGCTGATCAGATTGGGTTATTCAAAGTAGAGATAATGGGTGCCTGTTGCGAGAGCTGAGAAATACTTATGTGAATATGTTTAACTGGTGAGTAAAACAGAGCAGGGACTGTTCTCCAGCCCCAGTGGTGAGCATGGCTAGTGTCCATAAACTTAAATTCATCTGAGATGAATGTTAAGTGAGAAAAAATAGGGAAGGAAAAATTAACTTAATGAGTACGTGGATTTACAGATTTGGGAAACTGTGTTTAAAAGATTGACTTACACAAGTGAAAAGCAAACTAAACCTGCCATTGTATTTGGTGCTGAGAACTGCTTCCCTGAGATAGCACATTACTTCACAACATGTGGATGTTCCAGCACCCTTCTCTGATTGAGAAGGGGTAGTGTGTGAGAGATACTGCTCCAGGTCTTTTTTAGTGTAGTATTACTTTATACCTTCATGATGTATTGTCAAATCTTTCTGATGGCAGGCTGTACTATTAAAAGGTAGGTTGCAGGGTGAAACTTACTTTGCTGTAAAAGGTAACTTGTATCAGCAACTGAAACTGGTGGGTTTTAAGTAGGAATTTTCTTTCTGTACAGTATTATTTTTCTCGTGGAGAATAAAAACTGTAGTCATTCCACATAGTAAAAAAACCCACAAGTCAAATGCACTTTCTACATTGTTCATATTGCTGCTTAGGAGCACCTATGATGTATTTTTTCTATTAGGTTAGAACATGCTAGGTTCAAAATAGGCATCTTTTATAAATACAGGTGGCAGATGAAAGATATTCGAGAAGGGAAATTGTTTCTTTATTTTTTGTTACTACATGTACATCAGAATTCCTAAAAAGACATTGTATTTTCATCTGACTATTTCTACTTTATCCATAGCATGCCAATACTGTTTCAGTCAAATTTGGGAATGAAGTCAGAAATTAATAAATATAATAACAATATGACTGCAGTTGTCTTGAAATTGGAATATTCTTTCCTTCATAGTGCTGGTAACTTTTCTTTTTATGTAGGAAGGCCTGTCAGTTTTTGCAAAGCATCATCATGTTTTTCAATAAGACTCACGGCTTGTCTTTTCTAAATTACGTAGAAATGTAGTATACAAACTGTAAACCATTCTGTAAGAAATGTGTTAAATGTAAAATCTGCTAATAAGGCAGAGCTGTAGGAAATAATAGACAAGGTTATCATGGAAATGGCATTATTGCCAGTTTAGTGGACTTGTATTCGTCTTCATGTTCACAGTATTAAACCCATTTGATTTTTAAAATACATTCTTTGGAAGGGAAGACTTTGTCATGTTCACTGCCAGAATTTAATTTTCCCTCCATGCATTCGCAACCTAAAACTTGCTTCTTGTATGGTGCACAGAATTTGTAGGTTCATCCCTAATTCAAAACCTCTAGAGAATATTTTGAACTCAGGAAAGAGTAAATTAAAATATATGCAATAAAGATATTTCAAAATCTGTCCAAAATTGATAATACGTAATTTTAAAATTTAAATATTACATGATCATAAACAGTTTTAAATTGTAATTCAGTTAAAATAACATTTGCCTTAGATGCACAGCAGTCTAACTATAAAAAAGCTTATGGAGCTATCTCAATTAACCTTCTGTCTTGTGCCTGTTGTAGTTGTAATTTTCACTGCTAGAAAAAGTCATTCTGCTAATTAGCGGTGATCTGGCATGCTTTATCAGCAGTTGTAAAATCTATTTGCTCCACTGAAGTTGATCAGCCAAAGTGAAAACACTTCATCTGTGCAAATGTTTTTTAAAGTGTTGCAAAATGCCTTTGTATGCAGTTGCACAGATCAGATAAGAGTTTGAAGAACCTATGTCTCAAAGTATGTACTTTATATTAGATACCATCCAGAGCCATGGCAGTGAACCAAACCAATCTTCCCTTCCTTGCATGCTCAATCCTTCTTTCAGAAGTTGAGTAACAAAAGGACTTCCAGAGAGTCTGTAAGGCCATCTGACATCCAGGTTACAAAGATATTCAGGGAGGACAAGGCCATTGCAGAGAAACAATTTCTATATCCCTGTTCAGTGAAGAAGAAACTGAAGAAATTCCCACATTAAAATCCTTCTCAGAGGGACGGGGGAAGGAGGGCATATATAGATTGGTCTGAAATAGACCTTCGTTCCTGAAGACCATAAGGCAGCAAATGTGAAAATAAACCTTAAGAAAAGGTTCTAGAAAGGGTCAGGGAAACTGTAGGTGTGTAGACTCAATGTCTTCATGAGGCAACAACTGAAGCTGTAAGAATAGAGAATGGGATAAACGCATCCTATTTTGAAAGAAGTAAAGGGAAGCCTTTCCTTAAAAATGTCTTGAAGTTGTCTGAAGGCATCAACAAACATGTGGATGAGGCTGATTTAATTGATAGCTCTACTTGGATTTCCAAAAGGAAATTCAAAGGAAAGAGTCCTTTGCCCAAGCCTTTTCAGTGAACTGAGTAGCTGGGAGGGAAGAAGTTCTTTAAAAGAACAGAAGGTAGGAGTGAATGGTAGGTTCTTGCATCTAGACGTAAAGAACAGAACAAGTGTGGAAGCATGGAAAATGTCTCTTCCTTGGACAAGTACCTCCATTTGTTTAATCATTGCTCTCAGCTAGTTTAAGAGTAATAGCCTATTCCTACTAATGCTGTGTAATATTTTGGGTGTCTATAATGTTAGCTGCTATATAGGTGTTGTCACTAATGCTGGTATGAATGTGAGGTACTGTGCTAACTTTTGAGATGTTAGTCAGAATATATCCCCACAAACCATGTGATTTAGAAAAAACTGGTTCAGGGTGTTCAACGTGCTTCACACTAAGGCTTTGGAATAGAAAGCCTGACCTGACTAATGACATCTTGGCAGTTTTGAGGCACAAAGAGAGAAAATGGCATCTTTTTTGTAAAGATGGAATGAGTTGGCGGCAGCATGAAGAGGTTTTAATATTTACTTCATTCCTTCCTGAATGTAAACCAAATTAAGTACTTTCTTTGTCCCGACTTGCTGACTCTTGATAGCATTTGCCTGACACCAGAAAATTGAACTTTAAGGTTTCCTGAGAGTAAATTTTCCTGTTAGATGCCTTCCAATTAAGAATTAACCCAAATGTTGATTGGAGATCTCAATATAGTTCAAAATGGTAACTAAGGTCTTAAAAAACATTACGAACACATATAAGAGTGTCATCGTTAAAAACTTTGGCTCTGAGAACATTCTGGAATCGGTTTAATCCAATTCCGTAGGTCATCACTTTCCTTGGTTATACACCACTATTGTTGTTTTCCCTTCTGCTCCACATCATTCTTCGCAAAGTACATAGCCAAAGACCACAGTTGCCTAGCACAGGCTGCCAAATTATGAAAAATGAACTTGATAAAAGTTTGTCATAGTCGTCAGACAAGCAGAACAGAGACTTGAGGAATATTTCCTATTAAAAAGCTTATCCAGTTCATTATGAATACTGATAGAGAAAAATTTCACCTAAGAAAAACATTCTTATATAAATCATAATTTCATTGAGTTAGAGATCATAAAAAAATGCTATTTCAGAATGTCTAATTACTGTTGTCTATCAGTTAGATTAAAACACATATTAATTACCAACAGTTTGCAATGCAATAGAAAAATTATATTGAGTATATGTTCTTATTGTAATTTATTCATGTAATACTAAACTGTCTATTGATTTTAATTTCATTATATATTGATAACTGAGAGTATGTAGCATATGTAATATGCAGTGCAGTTACACGCAATATACACTACAGTGATTGGGGAAGAAAGCTGAAATCATCATTATGGTTTTGAGGGTAACCTCATTTCCAGTTAGGCATGCCAGAAGTTAGTACATTAATAAAGACCACATATGTGATTATCAGTTCATTTATCTGTTTGTCCTGCCTTCTCCTGGTAGCTTTTGAACCTATTGATTAATTTCTGTAAAACTTGCCAGAAGGGAAGATGTTTAGAGATATATAATATATGAAGAAATTTCATGAAGGCTGGCAGATAATAGTGTGAAATAAACTTCCTGAAGACTGGTAGATAGTACAGGAGAGAGAGCCCAGTAATACTCCTGCTGAGGGAAAGGAAGGAGAAATCTACTGTTACACATTGAACTTGGCAGCGTATTGCTGGTCCTGTAAGTAAATATATTTGTATTACAGATTTTAGTCTTTTTTTTTAAAGAGTGAAACAGATTAATTTTTTGGAAAAGATTGAGGGTATCTCAAAAATCAGACATAGGACTATTTCTGTAATATATCAAAGACAGATGTATTTCCCCATAGATTTTTTTTTAAACTGTTTAAGTTTTATGGTATTAAATGTAATTTTTTTTAATAGCACACTAGTACTCATTCCTATATCAGATCCAGGACCTAAAAATGGATCTTAGTCTTTTTGGGATAACATTTTAGTTTTTAAGATGGATGAGAGTATTGGTTGTTTGCAGGTTCTGCTTCCAAAATTCAAGCCAAACCCAAAGTTACTGTTAGTTTTACCTAAATATATCTCTGAATAGGTTTGAATTTTTGTTTTTGTTTGTTAGTTTCAATTAATTGTATATTCAAATGTGTTTGAGCAGTTTTAGTGGTAAAGAAATAAAATGATCCCAGAGGTGCATGTAAACACGAAGAGAGCTCTCTGCAGGCAGGAAGGGGAGTGGAGCGGCTGGCTGGTTCCTTCTGGGAGGAAGCTCCCCTCTGGCAAAAAATTATTTTAGATTCAAAGTATGAAGAGTCATTAATTAGTCACTGATGTTGATTATGTGTATTACACAGAAGTGATTTAAAGGGACCATAACTCTGATTCTTGTTCCCAGTGTATTTTTCCTCGTTTTGATTCAAGAGCTTACAGTTTATGATCTGTTTTCATCTACACTGGCATATAGAAAGGCCCTGCATACGCACAGAGCTGACTAAAATAAATCCAGTCATTCCACAGAATGGCTTGGAGCTATGAGAAGCTTCAATCTGTAATAATGATAAAAAGAAAATCACATCAAATAACATAGATATTACAGAAAAGGAATATCCTGCTGGTGTCCACAATGCTCTGACTGCAAAAGCTACAAAGAGAATTACACATACAAATTAGAAGACAGTGTCACAACTTCCTGGCTTGTAAAATGACGTCAATTCCCCTTCCATAAAGGGACTTTTTACCAAGTTTACTTTAACACTGAAAATATGGAGCAGTTTGCTGACGTCTGGAATAATGAGTAATTCAAACTCTTATTTTTTTGTTGATTCTCAGTTATTTTGTTGGGGTTTTTTTGTGTTTTCTTTTTTTAATGGGGTCATTTCTTGCAAAATTGCAATTTGTTTTTCTACTTACCTTTCTGAAAAACATTTGAGATTCTCCTTGATATAGACAAAGGATCTGAGGATACTGGAGCTTCCTGTTTCTTCTCTTCATCTGTAGTGTGTTCTTATTGTGGCCTTCATGAGTATTTAAGGATTTAAATACCTTTTACCTTTCAGAGTATTAAATGTAATGTTGCAGTCATTAAAGTAATTGATTTTTACTCTTAATTCCTGAGGAAGTAAGTCTGCAGTTGCCCATATTCTGTCTGTCCTTCAACCTGTCATGTTCTGTACCCAAATAACTTTAATCATGAGCTTTTACCATCAGCTCTGAAACAGAAACAGAAATCCAAAAGATTGCTACATTCCTTTATGAAAGACAGGAGCTTTCATGACAGAGACCCCAACTTAGTGATCTCACCAGGACAAATATAGGAAAAGGCCAGTTGTTACACTGTGTAACAGCAGCCAGTGGACCAGACACCACTTGATCACTAGTTTTAGTGCTATAGCTGTAACAATCTTTGGCCTGTTTGAGGAGCTGGAAGTATAAGTGAGGAAATAAATGGGCAAAAGGATACAAATCCATAGGAATCAGACTTCATTAATTTTGCTACTCCCCAAACTGCTTGTTTTTGAAACAGTGGTCACCATACAGGCAAACCATATCCTGTTTTCACTTCTGTCATCCTTCTTGTTAGCTATCACATAGCTATAGATATTGCTGACACTGAACTGTATTAAAATGTTGGAACTCTTGACTTTGGACCTCCATAGGTCTGGAAATGTGAAAGAAAACAAGTCAGCATCATATGACTGGCCAGAGCTCCATGAGCAAGAGTGTTGCATGGAATAGCTGGAGAACCTTCTGAACACATGTACTAGTATAATGGTATTTGGCATAGTACATGGTGACCATGCAAGTGACTAATTTACATGGTGGCTAAGCATTTCCTTTTTAAATGCTGCTTTTCAGTTTCTTTTGACTGTACCTGGTGTTGTTCTTTCTAGCTGAATTTTGTCTGAGTCTAAAACTGTACAGGTTCCAAAGAAGTACAGACTTGTTCCCTAGCTTGGCTAGTCACACCACAAACAAATGAAAGATCAGATGGGGAGAGAGACTATTCATCTTTGCAGAGCTAAAGAATTTGCACCTTGGCAGTGACACAAGAATTCTTTTTTCTCCCATTAATTTCCATGCAGATGTTATAAATTATAGCCGTTCTTGCCCACCCCTCAGCTTCCATTTCCTCAGCTTTCTCATCCAGAAGAAAAGTGGAATCTAACTATTAAAAAAGTTATTAATTGTTTGTGTTGGGGGGTGGGTTTGGTAAAAATTCTGTTCATGAAAGAATTGCAGGAAGGATCTATACAATATCTAAGAGGAAAGAAACGCAACAAAATAACTCCTAAACTGGAGGCTTTCCACATAGGGAAACTCTGCAGAGAGCTCTGATTTTTATATTCAGTATTTGAACAGTTACTAAGATATTTAACAAATTATTTATGCTTCAGTTCAGAATCAGCAGCCTGATAATTCTTTTATATAGCATAATACTTCCTTGTATACATATACCTTTGTAGGTAGCTTTCATCAGCTGAACTAGAAAGATGCACCATTACCGTGTAATCTGTATCATACACTACATTTTTTTGAGCAACTCAGTGAACTTTAGTACTCTCTTGAGAAATTAGTCATAGCTACTTAACTTTGTCTTCATTTGCTTTTAAATACAGTCTATTTTGATAGTTAAGCACTAGACAGCAGATTATTTTATATTCACTGATACTGAAAAATACATGTGCTTGAATGTAAAAATACAATTTAGAAAATGCCTCATTGCCTGGAAGTGCATACAGTTTTCTGTAGGTCAAAAGAGATGGAAGAGAGATCAGGCATGACAATGTTCCTTAAGTGATTAAAGGTACAAGCTGGTACTTGGAGTACCTAGAGATACTTCCTGATGATATCTTGGTGTTCCTTGCATTAATTTTTGGCTTATATTTAGATCACCTTCTGTAGACACTGAATTTATTCATTGATTAAGCAGAAACTTCACCACAGTGTACATTTAATGGATATATCTAAAGGGTGCAGATGGCCCAGGAGATGGACTTGCCTCTCCACTGACTGTACAGAGAGATCAGAACTCCTGCTGTGTGACTCAGTGTTTCCATATAGCGAACTGAGTGGGAGCTTACTACAGTTTATGTATATTGTGGTTTTTGTTTTTTCTCATACAGTGTCTGTCTGTAAAGGAGATGAGCTAGGTTCATGCAACACTGTCTTTGAGGTCATCCGGGTCTTTTTCTGCTGTTGAGTTACCATTGTTAGTTACACCCTTTTCCACAGCTCAGGCTTGTCCTCCTTGGCAGAAGCCCTAACCATGTTACATAGTCTATGCAGGTGCCCCTTAATTCCCTTATAGAAGCTCTTGGCTACAGTTTTATCTGCACAGTTGATCAGAACTCTTGCAGCAAGATGCAGAGTTTCCTACCAGAAGATCCACCATGTCTTCTCTTATTATCCAACATTCATCTGAGGGGAGGGAGGCAGGGGTAGGGAGAAAAAAAAAGAGGAAAAGATAAAGAGCTGCAGAGTCCTAGCCTAGAGAACTGACAAGGTAGAAGACTGGTCTGACTCAGGATTTCATTCCAAGTGCTTCGGTCCAGGTAGGATTCACAGCATGGGGTCTTCTCAGAGCAGGTGCCTGAACAGGAGGAACTTTTTGTACAATTGCATACTGATTAGAGTACTTGCTTAGAAAGTGGGAAGCTCAGTTAATCTTTTTGGACTGAGGAAAACTTTGAACCTGTTCCTTCTAGGAGAATGCCTATGAGACTTTAGAGCAAACCTGGGATGGAGCTCGTCTCCAGCTCATATGTTGAAACTGGACAGCAGTTCAGAAGCAAATGCAAGACTTGGGAGAAGAGAGATACCAGCAAGAAGTATATATGTTGTTTATTTTATTTAGTAATGTTAATTACATTTTCCTTTGAACAGTCTATTGACAGTATGTGTTTCATTCAATAACTCTTCAGTGACAAATACAGAAATATTCACTCAAGCCAGACTACATACAGGCAAAAAATCTGTTGGTCTGAGTTAGGAACCAGTTCATCCATTTCTTGGAAATTTTTTTCTAAGTTAATACCTTAGTGACACATTTCTGAATGAACTCCGTGCTAGCCAAAAGAATTAACGATGTTTTGAACACAGTTTCTATCTACAGATTCACTTATACACTCGTGTTACATCTACACTAAGTACGGCAATGGCTGAGATATCTGAGTTGTCTTTGAACAGCGTAATTCAGGTACTGGAAGCCAGCACAGAGCTTCATGTGGGCTGAATTACCCCATTGAGAATCTGAAAAGCCTGGTTAATTAGCTTCCTTGCCTGTCAGTCACTTGTTTCCATCTATTTTCTCACTTCAGCTAGTTCAGTCATAAAACTGTAATCTGTTTTTCTGTGGCTGTGAAGATGATACTCATAATTTACTCCTCCATCTACCTATCACAGTATACTTTTTTAATTTTGATTGGTTATATTCCTGAAGTTTTGCTTTAAATAGTCTATAACTTTATGAAGCTGGACGGTACATTTAATAAGTTTGTGTGCGGCTTTTCAACAATCATAGAGATGATGACAGCACATTGTTGATTTCAGTTCAAATCAGTGTTCATGTTGTTACTAAACCTTCCCACTGCATGTCTGAGAATTTTCTATGCCCAACAATCTTTATTTTCAGGCATTTGTTCTCATTTCATAATTTCATTTCAAAAAACAGCGGCGACTGCCAGGTGGAACACCCTACCCCTGCACTGTAATCTCTCACGCAAGATCTTTGTTCACTAATCCGTGTCTGCTAAGAGTACCATGATGTTGCTGACATCAAAGCAGAATCAAGCAGTTGGGATTTACAGAGATATAAAAGGATTTTGAGTTCGAATGTTTTTCTGTATACCATCATCTCTTACGTTTTTTTAAATTATTAGCTGTTGTGAAATGTTTATTTAAACTATTTCTTATCCCTCTACTTCATAAAAGAGGTTCTGAGATATAAAAGTATTTTGAGTTCAAATGTTTTTCTGTATACCATCATCTCTTACATTTTTTTAAATTATTAGCTGTTGTGAAATGTTTATTTAAACTATTTCTTATCCCTCTACTTCATAAAAGAGGTTCTTTGGAGAGAGTGAGAAAAGTAGATTTTTCTCCTTGTTTTTACATTTATGTATTTTAGAAAATTTTAAGAACTCAAATGTTGCTTTTAGAAACATTATAATGCCATGATCTTAAAGGTTTAGGGAAAGAAAGGAAAGTTTTATCAAATTGAAAACATCAATGCTTTTTGTGGCAAAGTTGTATAGTTCCTGCTTTTAGCTTTGTGGAACCATGAGAGGTGAGATGTCAGACATGTCACAGATGGAGGAACAGGTATTGCCTGTAATGATGTTACAACTTGTGAGGAAAATAAAAGCATTTCTTTAAAACTCTCATTTTAAAGTGTGCATTTATAAAAGGAGCATTAAAACTTCATGTATTTTTTTGTGAATAAAATGTATTCCTCAAGGAGATGGTTTTCTGTTAATAGGACAATTTCTCTCTTTTCTCTGAACCACTGTAGCATACTGTCTAACTTTTTTTCTGACATCTCTGGCTCTTTCACTACTAGCAGTCCTCAAAGGATTGCCTGGTACATAAGTACGCCAAAACCAACCATGAATGATCACTGGGGAAATCTATCATAAACCTCATGATTAGATTAACAGTGGAGAACTAATGGAATTTTCGCCTCCTTCCTTCCTCCTTCCCTTCCAGACCATGAGCACTACGACCTCATGTAGTACTTGTAATCCAGGCTATATGATACACCAGGGCCTTTCAGATAGAGACCTGCTCTGATCAGATTGTAGCTGTATCTCAACTTCAGTTCCCTTTTAATATTATCTTTTTTAATTGAATTCAGAATTGGTTTCATTACTCTACTGTGTTTCTTCTGCCCTGAATGAGCTAGGATGGGTAAATTTGTCTCTTTTTGCAGCAATAAACTGGGGACAGTTGAAAGTGCTAGCATCACCACACAGTATTCTGTCCTTTTTGACGTTCAAGCACAGGAAAGGCCTGCCTCTCTCCTCTCTTTACTTTCTCTGAAATGCCTCAGACAATTAATAAATAAAACCGGATTCTTTAAGCGAACTTATTTCTCATGTTCATGTGTTGTTGTGTACACTGAGTATCTGATGCTGTAAGTTTGACACTAAATTTTATAGATTAAGTTATGTGGTTTAGGCAAATGCAGTGTTTTGGTAGTGGTGAAAAGTATATTCTAGTAGAGAGATGTCAGATCTCACGACTTAAACATTGCTTACCGTCAACAAGGTTAATGTTGCCGACTGACAGACAGTAGTGGATCAGGCTGAGATAAAATGCGGGTCGGGCTGTTGGTGTAGGTGATCTCTTCACCCCTTAATCATATGGCACTGCAAAAGAAAATGTCTTGCCAAAAGAGCATGGTAATGACATGGCTTCTGATGTTGTTATTAGGAGCCATAGCTATTGTTTTACATCAGTATATCATGATCCCACCTAATTAATACTCAGCGGTGGATGCATAACATGAGCTGAATTTCTTTTTCAAAAATTTATACCTCATTGAATAGGCAAACATGTTGTTCATTATCATTCTTACTTAATCCTAAATGAAAATGGTATTATTGCTTGGGATTTTGCCACTGATTGTGAAGGCTTTTGGAAAGGTGAACCTTTGCTAGAAATCAAACACAAAATACATAACTGCAGCAACCTTTCATTTCAGGTTAGGATTATGTTCTGTTAATTTATTTATATAATCCCTAACACCATGTTGTTCATTATCATTCTTACTTAATCCTAAATGAAAATGGTATTATTGCTTGGGATTTTGCCACTGATTGTGAAGGCTTTTGGAAAGGTGAACCTTTGCTAGAAATCAAACACAAAATACATAACTGCAGCAACCTTTCATTTCAGGTTAGGATTATGTTCTGTTAATTTATTTATATAAATTCCCTAACACCACTTTTTTTTTTTTAACCCCCTAGATATTGGCAAATGTAATCATTTTTATCTGCGGAAACTTGGCAGGAGCATACCACAAACACCTCATGGAACTTGCACTGCAGCAGACGTATCAGGACACGTGCAACTGCATCAAATCGCGTATCAAGTTAGAATTTGAGAAGAGGCAACAGGTAAAGCCACACCCATGTCTGGTCTGTTTTGCTGTCTTCACACTGTCCCCCTATTCATCACTATATAATCCAGTTTGCTACTGCAAAAACACTTACTGAATTACTGAAAGTTATTTAATGAAATATGCGAAGTCTTTTGAACAGGGTTGTGCACAATTTCCATCTGAATGTCAGAAGGTATTATAATTATTTGTGTTGTCAAATACATGTATTCTTTCATTTGTTCTATGAAAATATTTTATGATAAAGAAAGTTGAAAATGCTATATAGATTGTGTTTGCCCACTCTTTTGTTGTCCTCATTGAATGAGCTGTGAGATGTACACGTGCACTTTGGGAATCGTCAGTTCTTCATGCCCAAGACCAATACTACAAAATCACTGCGAGAAGGTATTACTGCACTGTTTTTGAAAAATATTTGAAACTACAATACTGATGAATCATGTGATGTAGTTCTAGGGGTCAGGTATGTTAAGAGGAGCTAGGGGAATTGCATAATGAGACTATCTGTCATTTATCGTAGCAGCTGAATAAAAGGCTTCTCTGATTGCTTTATATAGTTCTTTTTCTCTTTGCAAGTTCTGTACAGTGCCTATCATCCTGACAGATAGGTGCTTCATTTAAGAGAATTTGAAATACAAATTAGTTCATCAAGTAGTAAAGACGATAGGTGTGTTTTGCTTTGAAGGTCACCAGACTCAAACTTCTATGAACTGTTAACAGTCAGAGAATAGAGCCTTCATGGACACATTTCTGTTGTCACAAAAAGTGCATGGAGATGTATACCTCTTATGTCCCAGGTGACCTTAACTGTCATTTCTGCCTCACAAATACCTGCCGCCATTTTAAATGAAGGTTTTCAAGATCCAGCACCAACACTTTTTTTGCAAATGGAGAGTCCATACCAGGACTTTAACAGGTGATGTGTGTTCAGAGGGCTAGGTGTATTCTGTTGGGCACTCGGGTTGCATACTGGCTGAAGATGCTGCAAAACATTTAAAGTAATCTTAAGGAGAACATTTTACAGTAAAGGCAGGCTTTGATGGTTAGATGCAAAATCTGCATAAGGTACTATTGCAGGAGAGGTTGTGTAAGAGCAGTCATTTATAAGTTTCCACCTCTGCCTCCGTGAGCTGTGTGCAGTGAATCAGTAGGCTTTATAACTGATAGTACACAATGCACATTTTACTATCTGTTGAGAATACGGACGAGAATATCTCCAAATTAGTTCCAGTGAGACAGCTTGTGAGTGCAGAGCAACCAATGCCAGGTATCTGGGAGCAGTACCACTCCGGACTGGGCAGTATCCAATGATGTGGGGCTGATGTGGTGGCTTCTGGGCTCATGGTGACTTTGTAGAAGATGGTTAACACTGTTCCGTGTGCTTAGGCCTCAGCTGCCAGAAGGATGTATGCAGACCATAATCAAACAGCATAATTCACAGCAGGCATCAAGGTCTCCCTTATTCAGAAGAGACCTGAGCTCTTAGCTTCCTGAGCACAGTTGTAAGGGCCCAGGTTTCTACTGTTGGTTGCTTTTTCCTACAGGCATAGGAAATGCATTCATGTATCTGCCAGAATCAGGAGGGTGTGTAACTGGACACTGTCAGTGGGTGAACTCAAAGGGGTAAGGATGCTGCTTGTAGAAGTTAGTAGTTAGAAGAGACATAGTGCTAGCTGATGGTCTCTGTAAATGTGTATTATTTGCTAAACACTACTAATTTCTATGGAAAGACATAAGTAAGTAGTTTTGGTTTCCTCACACTTCTGAAGGTCTTGCAAAAACGGTTGAGAACCTGACAATGGAGAGAAGCAAAAATATCTGGAATTCTGTGTGAGGTGCTTCCTCTTTGTGGTTTGTAGGAGTTGTCTTTCTAATATGCTGGAGCCCAACAAGATGGAAAGCAGCAACAGCCATCTTTCATTGGTAAATTGTGTTGTTGTTATAGAATAATGAAGGACATTGTACGCAATTTGTTATATATATAAAAGTATGTGTTGTCATATTTGTGTTTTGATAGAAATAAATATATCAAATTAGTTAAGATATCTACACAGCTCTAAGTAGTGTATTGGAGGTCTGGATTAATAACAGATGGGTCAATGTCTCATTAAACAGAAGTAAGTGAAGTATTCTATGAATGTTAATGATCTTTTTGACCTCCAATGAACAATCAGCTCATCAGATCTTCTTACATAGATTTCTTTAGCCTTTATCCTCTCAACCCCATATGTCCTTTATCTCGTGTCACAGTTTTTCCAACCAAAAAGACAAGGAGGTGCACATCCTTATTATCACACTTATGAATGCTATTTAAATGTGAAAAGGTAAATGAGAATTAATTTGATAAGTTGTTTGTTTTTTTTCCCCCCAGGGTTAACATACTTCTTTGTTTGCAAACTTTAGTTCAGAACTGGATGTACTTTAGTCTGTCTTTTAATACTGCTTGTTTTGCCAAGAATATACAGAGGATCATCCACATTCAGGGAGCAAGTCAATCATATTGCTGGCTATTTTTAGAGGATTGGGATATATTGAAACAGTAGGAGCAGGTGCATTTTAAAAAGTGTTGAGTTTGATCAAAGCCTTTATTAGCCTGTGAAAGGTTGTAGCATGACCCTTGATTCTACATCTCCAACAAGAAAAATGTAATTTACTTCAGTGAGAAGTAACACAAGCTACTTTTATACAAGTGCAGAGCGTAGGATGTACTTCTAAATGCTTAGGGCTCCAGATCAAATTTGCAAATTTTTCCAGGTCATGGACATAATGTCTTTTATAATTGTTTTTGAAAGATGTATGATTTATGTTCCAAATTATTCCATGGATTTCCTCTTATTTTGTTTGAAAGTAGCCTCATACAAATGTAGCCAACTGTTGTTTTTCAGCTGGGGTTTTTTTGTGTGTCTTTGAATAGCCTTTTTGCAAATACCATTTTGATTGTATCAATAGAGAAGTATATTGAATTGCCACTCAGCAATTATCCCAGAGAACTAAAGAGAAACACCAAATTCATTGTTTTCAAGTGAGACCAATGTACATTAGTATCTGGTGAAACAGGGGTGTGCGTATATATACCGAGGTACAAGTCAGACATATTGTACCCACACCACTGTGTATTTCTGTTAGGGCACAGCAAAGGCTGGCTGCTCCCAGAGGGATGGGAAGCCATGGGTGATGACACCTCCCAGCAGGGCAGGGGCCTCACCAGCCAGGGCCCTGTCCCACAGCACAGGGTGAGCTGGGCAAACCCAATTGCTGGCAGCCAGGGTCGAGCAAGAGTCCAGAACACCAGCCAAGTTTGTGGTGATGTAGCAGGTCTGAGGCCAAGCCAGGAGGTCAGTCCACAGCTCAGGGTCAGGTCCAGCAATTGCTAGGCAGGTCCAAGGTGAAGCCGGGAAGTCAGTCCAGGAGCCAGGATCGACAGGGTCCACAGCCAGCTCCTACAGCACAGCTCAGGCAGAGGCTGAGCTGAAAATGGGGCTCCTGGGCCATGGGCAGAGGCTGACGGTGGAGGCCCAGGTGAGGTTAGTCAGGGCCAGTAAGGCCAGTCAGTGCCCCTGGGGCCTGTACAATTTCAGATGATTTATTGCATAGGAGTCATACTTAGGCTTGGCTTTGGTTTGGACTACATAATGTGTGTTCGCCTACAGGTGTGGATGTGTAGATGTTTATGCGTATTACGAACCACACCTTTATGAACTGTGGTTTCGTAGGGCTGTGTTTGATTACACTGGACACTCTGGATTTTATTTCCATTAGTGTACGTTGTTGTGAGAGTCACTTTTAAACTCCTGTGGTAAAAGGCAGTATTTTCAATGCCCACTTTAGTGTTTCTCACACAGCTTTTCTATCTTTTCAGTGTATAGAAAAGAGAAACATGAAACTATTCTGACCTCTATTAATTTGCAGCCTTATTTCAGGATATATATTTAAAATAGCCTCTCATAGCATTATTTGTCTCACTGATACAGCCTGGCTGACAGTTTGTAGGGGTAATGACTCACTAACGCTGAGTGCAAGATCTTAACGCTGACAAGCAGTTAGCATAATTGCTCTTCTCTCTCTCTTCTGGTGCTTTGCATCATGAGACACAGGAATATACACTGAGAAATTCTTACAACATCGCAGGGAGATGTTTGTAAGGTGTTGGTGTTCAGTGGGTTCTCTAAAATGCTGTCTTTGAAAAGGAGGCAGTATAATGACGGTTTTAGAAACAACACTCAGGTAGCAGATGAAAATGAATGAGGTTTCAAATCATTGAGTGGGATTTTAATTTTTTCACCAAAACATGGGGAAGCAATACTATTCATTACAGGAACTGAAATATTTCAAAATTGTTTTCAAATTAATCTAAAACAGAGAAGCCTCATACATTTCTGAGACTTGAGGCTGTTAGTAAAGAACAGAAACATTTGAAATATATTATTTGGAACTAATATATAAAATGTGGATTCCTGTAAGTTCAATTAATGCATTTTAAAATGTAAGCTACCAATATTTTCATGAACATAGAATAGCTTTTCTAAGGGCTTCCTCATTTTCCTTTTTTGTTCCACATAGCTTCAAGGCTAGTAAGCAGGAAAAAAAAAAAGTAGTTTTGGTCTTTTAAATTTTAGAATCTATTTTCTACTCCAGGCCTGTTCGTACACATACGCATGGGTGAGGTGTCAATCCTTTCTGTTAATCTACATGTCATTACCAGAATTAAAGCCTATTCTGAGGAAGAACTTAAGTGCCAAGTTCTGCATGGTAGACCATGTGGAAGATGGATACAGTATGCAAATAGAAACTGGAGAGAGTCCACCGAAGGGCTACAGGGGTAATTAGGGGACTGGAGCTCATGACAGATGATGAGACTCAGGGAACTCAGGATGTTTAGCTTGCAGAAGAAAGGGTGTGGAGGGGACACCTAACATCCACCTACTGCCTGAAGGAGCTTACGGAGAAGATGTGGTCGGATTTTTCTCAAAGGCACACAGTGAAAGGATGAGAGGCAATAGGCACGAGTTGTGACAAGGCAAATCCTGGCTGGAAGGAGGTAAACAATTATTCCCCAAGAGAGGGGTTAAGCACTGGGAAAGTCTGCCCGGAGAGGTGATGGAGTCTGCGTGCAGGGAGATTTTCAAGACTCAACTGGACAAGTTGTTACGCTTCAACTCTTGTTGTGGGCAAAAGGGAACACACTATAAATACAGAACTCAGAATCTATTGTTGGTCTAATTAAAGTCTTAACAATCTAATGAAAATACAATAAACAATTATTAGTTGTATTTCAGTTACAATAATAATAACAGTCACAGTCTACATTATCTAATTAACACAGAAAAGTGTAAATACAACTAAAACTGTTATGCAGAAAATCTAGTATATCCCCTTTTTCTCTAGTATTACCCTCAGTCTTCTGTAACCATGTAGCCCCGCAATACAGTACTGCCATTGCCGTGTGCTTTGCACTGAGTTTGCAAGGCCTCAGGGTTAAGGCTGTCTGCATTTTTTTTACCTTCCTGGAGCTCTGTTTTTACTTGATTTATCTGTAACACCAATTTTTACAATGACAAGGTGGCTATAGCTAATTAATTTTACTTTTCGTATGGTGTGGTACAACCATAGTTATTATATAGATAATAGTAAAGAACAACTGTTCTGTGAAGAATGAGATATTTACAACTGTAAAATAATGTGAAAAAATACAGACCTGGCATCATAGTGGAAGCCTTAAGAAGTGGAGACACAGAATGCAGTGCAGAGGAGTACAGGCATACGACGGTTAGAGATGGGGCACAGCCTTGGCACTGGAGACCCCAGGTCTACAGGTAGTTCACCACTGGTCAGTTAAAGAAATACAGACCTGGACCTGGACAAAAGTGGTTTTTAGAGGGAACAAAGAACAAGTTCTAACACATATAAAACACCATGTATATTAAATTTTGGTATAGCATGGACTTGCAGACTGATAAAGAAAGAGCAAGGTATAAACGCGTGTTATCATTTACATAAAAATTACCCCAAGAAGATCCTAGACTGAGGAAGAAGTAACTGTCAACATCATCAGCATCATACTCCTCCTCACAAAGGACTCCAGATGCTGATGACTTGCTGAAAATCTTCTTTCACCACCACTGCTTGGCTGAAGCCACCAACCTTAGAACCCGCAGGAACAGTTAAAGCATGAGCCTTTTACCAGAAAAAGGTTTAGAAACTAGGAAGTGTGTGTATAACAATTTAAACTGTATTATTACTATTGGGACTTTGCTTTTTTAATATAGATGTATTTATTTATTTATTTGGTTTTCTTTTCTTTTTCTCTAATAATTAGAGCAGGAATAATAATGATACTTGCATTAGACTATTAAGATTTCAGTTATACTAACAATAAATCATAGAATCATAGAATAGTTTGGGTTGGAAGCGACCTCTAAAGGTCATCTAGTCCAACCCCCCTGCAATAAGCAGGGACATCTTCAACTAGATCAGGTTGCTCAGAGCCCCGTCCAACCTGACCTTGAAGGTTTCCAGGGGTGGGGCA
>NW_008795243.1:175950-178927 GCF_000699145.1 Aptenodytes forsteri | reverse complement strand
TGCACCTTCAGGTGCCTTAGATGGTCTCGAACCTGATGTTCTCCCACAGTGGGCAGCTCTTAATTCTCCCAGTCCCTGCCTTTGCCTTCTGCAGCTTGAGCGGTGAGGCCTGAGCACTTGCTGATGAAGACCGAGGCAAAAAAGTCATTGAGTACCTCAGCCTTCTCTGTGTCCCGGGTAACCAGGTCTCCCGTTTCGTTCTGGAGAGGGCCCACATTTTCCCTCATCTTCCTTTTATCCCCGACATACCTATAGAATCTTTTCTTGTTGCCCTTGATGTCCCTGGCCAGAAAATAAATAAATTCTTGGCTTTATATATATATTTGCGGGGGAGGGTTATCAGGTTTATTTTCTTTTTGTCCATAACAAGATTTTGACTGTTATGCTTCATATGTCCCTCTGGGTCCTGAGGTGAATGATACTGATGTTACTTGAGCAGAAAGCAAGGGTGTCACAGCAAGTTGTCAGTGTCCCAAGTTCTTCATCAGGAAGAGGTAAATACTGGTGGTTTGGACCCCTTTACTCATCAATTTTATTCCACTTGGGGCTATTTTCATAAGTTTTCCTATCACAGCCTGCCTCCTTCTCCCTGCTTCCCAGGCAAAGTTTGGGAACTGCACACTGCCCTCTCCCAGCCCTGTTACCCTGGAGGTGCTGTTTGTCCCGCAGCGACTCTGTAGGGGTGCCAGCCCCCCGCCCCAGGCGCTCCCAGAGCAAAGTCAACACAGGGAGGCACAGGCATGTGGCCACCAGGCAGTTGCTGCCATGACTGAAAATCAGGCCAAGGCAAGCTCAAAGAAGTCTGGAGATCCCGTGTTGAATGCAGAGCTTGTCGTGTTACAGTGAAAATCATATTTTCTGGGCTACAGAGGCTCTGAGCGACTTCATCTAGTTTTGAAGTTAGCCCTGCTTGGAACAAGATGTTGGACTATAGATCTCCAGAGGTCCCTTTCAACCCAAATCTTTCAGTGAGTCTGTAGTTTTCTTTAATGTCTTTCCTACAGCAGAGTGCTGTGAAATACAGGAATACTGTGATTTCAGATAAAGAGAAATTAAAAGGTAAGTGTGCCCTTGAATCATATCCTATAATGGCAAATGAATGTTTTTTTAATCAACAGAAAATCAGGTACTACTGAAATTCTTCCAAGTTTCTAATACTGACTCTTTGCTTACAGAAATGTAACACCAGAAATAATGAAGCCATTTTTGCTCCAACTTATTGATGAGAATAATAGTAATTTTGCAAGAGGAGTGTATGTTTGTTATCAAAAGCTGAGTGATTTGAAAATTACATACGTACCCGTTGTCACTTCATTACCAAGTTGCCCAGTCAGTGAAGCAGTTGAAATGGATTATGTAAGCATGATGATATTACAATAGGAAGAATATTTTCTGGTATCTATTTAAGAGCCTGCAATTGATTTTCCCCCAAGTTTCAATATTTCAATAAAAATCTAAAACTTTATCAAAAGCTGAGTGATTTGAAAATTACATACGTACCCGTTGTCACTTCATTACCAAGTTGCCCAGTCAGTGAAGCAGTTGAAATGGATTATGTAAGCATGATGATATTACAATAGGAAGAATATTTTCTGGTATCTATTTAAGAGCCTGCAATTGATTTTCCCCCAAGTTTCAATATTTCAATAAAAATCTAAAACTTGGATTTCAAGAAACAGGTAAAAAGGTTCCTGGTTCCTACATGGAGGCTTAGAAGTAATGCTGTTGATTCTACATTTTAGAATTGCTTCTTTATTATTTTCATGCTGAGTCATTCCACATAAATGGCATTTTTAAATAGCAAATTGGTACATATCGGTAGATTTAAAATTAACAGTATTGTACAAAAATCTTCTGGATACAGAAACATTTAGTGTAGACTGTTGACAAAAAGTAGGTCACGTGTTAAGGGTCCAAAATGTGAATTTAAGAACCTGCTTTGGGCACTAATGTTTGATAGTCCAGCTGTCTTAGTTTAGGTTTTGAGCTATGTCGTGTTTTAGAAAGCACATTTCACTGATAAATTTCATATGGCTAATAACATAATAATTTTACATCATACATCTGTCATTTACTGGTGAAAACAGACCATACAATATTTATGATACCTTTCTGCTTTTTCAGTCTCAGTTATCCTTCTCATCATAGAGTAGCTGTTTAGTACTGTTATTTCTATTTATGACCCCCTATCATGTTTTTAATTAACATTAGTGATGATTATGGTGTAATGCTATGTGTGAAAGAGGTAAAATGCATGTGACTTTTAGCATTAGCGTTCTACAACAAAGTAGGAAGCCTGATTTAGCAGAAGAGGAACCAGGGAGAATAGCTTAAAGTAGAATGCTTTCAATTGTATGCTTCTCTATTCTTTGTGTCTAATCTTATGTGGAAGAGTGTTTTTAAAAAATTTCATTCAAAAATCACTGTGTCACACACACCTTTACTTTATTAAGTTTGTCAGAAAAATGGCTAAGTACATAACAGCACTGCAGATCAATCATTTTAAAATTACAATATTCTTTTTATATTGTTCTACAGATGTTGGTGTGTGGTGGGTTGACCCTGGCTGGATGCCAGGTGCCCACCAAATCTGCTCTATCACTCCCCTCCGCAGCTGGACAGGGGAAAGAAAATACAACGAAAGGCTCATGGGTCAAGATAAGGACAGGGAGAGATCACTCACCAATTACCGTCACGGGCAAAACAGACTTGACTTGGGGAAATCAGTTTAATTTATTACCAATCAAATCAGAGTAGGGTAATGAGAAAATAAAAACTAATTCTTAAAACACCTTCCCCCACCACTCCCTTCTTCCCAGGCTCAACTTCACTCCCGATTTTCTCTACCTCCTCCCCCCTGAGCGGTGCAGGGGGACGGGGAATGGGGGTTGCGGTCAGTGCATCACACGTTGTCTCTGCCGCTCCTTCCTCCTCAGGGGGAGGACTCCTCACACTCTTCCCCTGCTCCAGCGTGGGG
>NW_008795243.1:148575-175764 GCF_000699145.1 Aptenodytes forsteri | reverse complement strand
CCTGGAGCACCTCCTCCCCCTCCTTCTTCACTGACCTTGGTGTCTGCAGAGTTGTTTCTCTCACATATTCTCATTCCTCTCTCCGGCTGCAGTTGTGCAGTTTTTTCCCCTCCCTTCTTAGATATGTTATCCCAGGGGCACTACCACCATCGCTGATGGGCTCGGCCTTGGCCAGCAGTGGGTCCATCTTGGAGCTGGCTGGCATTGGCTCTGTCAAACATGGGGCAAGCTTCTAGCAGCTTCTCACAGAAGCCACCCCTGTAGCCCCCACACTACCAAAACCTTGCCACGCAAACCCAATACACGGTGGTTCAAAGATGGTTATTTTCGGCCTCAGAAATTACACTTCAGAGATTGGTAAAATAGAGGGATTTCAGTGTCTGTGCTCATAGTCTTTGTTTACTCTCACTAATATATTTAGATTTTTGTACTGATGTTGGGATGTGGTATTCTGCTGCCTCTTCTACCAAGATGTCTATACCTTCACGATTCTTCACAAGAACGGTCTTTGAAACATTTTTTTCAGAAGAAGCTGCTGTTCTGAATTGGACAAGTTCTGATAAGGAGATGCATTCAGAATGAAATTGTGGGCTTGTCCCAATTCACCACCATTTCCCTACTAGAGGTATATTTACAAAGCCTAGTGCACCAGGGCTAAACTATCTGTTTTTCAGCTCTTTACAGCAAAGTTTTGTGTTCTCTTAAGGATTAGTTTGTTATAAAAGTGGTGGCTACAATGGAACAGTATTCTTTCTGCTTTCTGGAACATTTAATTTCTGACTATCTCTGAAGGGAAAAAAAAAGTGTTGGTGTATTTACGTTCATGTAAAGAAATCATAGAGAATAACTAGGGCTCTCCTGGCAGTATTAGTAGAACAACTGAAACTTTAACCATCATTCGTAGTGACTATGCACTAGCTACTGGATTACCCCAAAGATTTTTCCACTTCTTTAAATAGAGTAATTCTCTTAATAGCATCATTGCATGTGCTTTAAATGTATCTCTGACATTTACTCTGCTTTAATAGTGACTATACTGTTCATTCACTTCAATCATATTTGGAGGCATCTCAGTGTAGCCTATTTCATGCTGGCTTTTATTATTCATTAGGAAAACAAGAAAAAATTGATTTTAGTATTTTCTTTTAGGGGGAGGTACTACACAAGTTTAATACATTCTGTATTTTGTAATAACAAGTATTTCATTGCAGTATTACCAAAGAAGTATCTGTCATTTGTGGCAAAGATGATGATGATATTATAAGTGAGAGGCACCTAGAAAGCATTAAAGTGGATGGATTTATTTTCGATTGTTTTGGATATACCATAAAACTATAATATTTCCCAGATGTTTGGCTGTTTTTCTTTTTCCACATCCACATTAGATTATCATTCTTGGATCCTCTTTTTTAGTGCTGCAAACATTTCAATAAATTAATTAGGCAGTTTTCAGTTTGCGTGGCTGCAATTGCCTTTTTTTCCTCTCTTGATTCCTTTTCATGCTGCTTGTTGGTTCAATTGATGCTTTCATAGTGCTAAACACACCACTGTGTTTTTTGAAAAAGGTCTGAGACAATAGCCAATAAATATAATAGCTACTGGCAAAATGATTTCCTGCTCCCTATGACTTGTGAGCCTCAAAAAGTGATTGTGGAACATTCTTTGCACAGCACATGTTGTCAGAGCGGGTACTCCAGGCTTTTATTATCCAAATCAGTTAGTGTGCTTTACTTTTGTCATGACCAAGACCTGTAGATCAAAAAACAATAGCAAGGGTAGTGATAGGAGGTACAGAGGCTTCATATATGCCTTGCAGACCAGTGCTTTTGTAGGTAAAAAAGATATTCAGTTCCTTGCCTGCAAATGGATCATGTACTACATTAGCATCCTGCATCTTGTTTCAAGTCCTGGAGTTATTCTTTCATAACACTGTTTCGAAAGTTGCTTAGGAGCTTCTGCCCTGTAGAGATGGAGTCGTGAAGAGGGGTGGTTGGTTAGCCCTCTTCAACTGCAGCTTTTGAGTTTACCCCTTTGGAAAACTCCAGAGGTCCATCCAGTGTGGGATACTGCCCTTTCAGTGTTTTTTCGGAGATCTGATAAATGACCTTGAAATTTGTAGAGAAACACTATTGACAGAAGACCACTTTTCTTCAGCTATTTTCCGATTTTCACTCTGCTAAATTGTTTTTACGAGCTATGAGAGATCCCTAATGTAGAAATAAGGCTTGTCATGTTTTGAAGTGTTATAAACATGTAGAAATAAGGCTTGTCATGTTTTGAACTGTTATAAACTGTGCCTTTCACCCCAGGGAATGTATATTTCATTGTTAGGGGGAGAGATACCATTATTGGAAGTCTAGTTGTCTACATGAAGACACTCATATTGTCCACTATTTTGAAATGAACAGCTTAGCAAATGCCTTGTGTGGCTATCTACTGCACAGGTCAATAGAGACACTGCAGTTCTTGCATGTAATGTTTTTTCCTACCTCAGGACTTCATAGAGAGGAAAGGTCATTTACCATTTTGCAGTGAAGTAGATGAGTTTTCAGCTGCTTCTCTGTGTGTTGATCTGTAGCAATTTATTACATCTAACATCCTCAGATAAACCTATGAGTCATGCTGCTTTGTTTTAAGAGTAAAATGTGTAGTTTAAGCAGATACTAATTGCCACGTTTTCATAGAAATCCTGATAATTCTGATAAAATATACAGCTGGCAGGCAAATGTTAATTTTTGTCATGCCACCTGCAGTTTTGTCAGCCACATCACAAAAACTAAAATTAATAGCTAAAATGTAGTTCTTTTTAGAAAGAGAATGTCTTTTGACAGCGAGTCCAAAGTTTTCAATTGTTAATTATTCCCATAATTAATTGCCTCATTTTTAAATGGCCATTTTATTTCCAGTTAAAAATTATTTAAATCCAACTAGATCCCTTTGTCCTTACTATCCTTGCTATGTCTTTTTCAGCTCTCTACATTAAAAATATTCTCTACAAGTAGGGATTACAGGATATTGTGCCTACAGAAAATACACATAGATTTTGATAACCCAGAGGCCTCTTCCAATCTTATTTTTTTTACATACAGAATTGCTCAGTCATGTCATAAACATCCTTATAATATTGTAAATAGCCTGAACATCTTAAAGGGTTCTCTGTAATGAAGATTTTCCAGGCATCTGATCATTCTTCTGCCATTACTTCTGCCATTCATGATTTCTTATATCATTTTGATAGCAAGCATATCTGAACACACTGTTGTGAATAATGCTCTCAGTGAATAACCTATAAAGAGGTAAAGATCCATAAAGAAGTCTTTTTACAAGTCTATAGGTCACATCGGCCTTGTTAGCAGCAGCAGCATGCTGGGAGATCCTGCTCATTAGGTTAAGTGCCATGAACTCTATGTTCTTTCCAGAATTATTGCTTTCCAACATACAGGCTTCTATATTGTAAATAGGTGTTCTGATTCTGATTTAATTTCCTTTGGGTATTTTAAATACATTCTGTATTGCTGCTCACAAATAGTTCTGTATTTTTCTAGCATTGTTAATAATCCTGTTATTCTTTATGTCACTTCTAAATATTTTTTGTTCTTCAAGTGATTGTCTATATGAACATGCATGTTGGCAGTGCACATGTGCTAAACAACTTAAGTTGGGGACATTTGAACCCTATGTGCCACTGTATTCTTCCTCCTTGCTCTATTGTGCACAGGTTATAAGGGGAGAGGTATGCTCACTGTCTTAAGGTCTACTCAGCAATCTGGCTAAATTGGGACATTTTTCTGGAAGTTCATATGCTTGTCAGTGGCCTAGTTAGATATTACTTCTAACTCTTTTCACATTGACAATCAATTACCTTTCTCTTTTTGTAATATTCCCTTTCTTTCCTCTTCCCTCCAAACCCTTATCTCCATTTAGCATTTCCCCGAATCTGAAGGGCTTCAGACTGTAGGAAACACCCCTAAGAAAAAAAAAGATAACTCTAGAAAATATACTGTTCCCAGGTGCTTTCAACCAAAAGTGCATACCAGGTGGTAGATGTCAAGTTTAGAAGCTCAGTCTGCTACCTTCTCGGATCTCAGCTGGTTGTGTGCAAGGCCAGCTTGCTAATAAGAGCTGTTATGAAGAAAGCTGTAAGAAGTTATAGTAGGGTCTCCTTGCTTCTTCCCTTAGGAGCTGCTTTTTTGCTGAGGCTCTCACCCTTGGTCCTCACCTGAGCTACATTGCAGCTGCACTGCAGTCATGACTGTGCATTCTAACTTGTTGATCTGGACCCTGACCCGGACCCACAGACATGAATTTATGGCTTGACCTCAAGACTGCCTGTCACAATATACTAGACTGGAGATCACTGGACTGTGGCTTACCCTGGTTACCGTCTCTAGAGATGATCATAGAATCATAGAATCATTTAGGTTGGAAAAGACCTTTACGATCAAGTCCAACCGTAAACCTAACACTGCCATGTCCACCACTAAACCATGATCCTCACCCTGACTTGCTAACACGACTTTATAGTTCTTTGTTGGTGAGATCTTGAGTCCTGCCTCTTGGCCCCCAACTCTTGGCGTGTCCTGTGACTCTTGGTCCCCAACTTGCCTTCCGTGGCAGAACAGCCTGCCTTTGCTGCTCAGTGACAGTTAGGGAGACTAACGTTTCTTGTATGGCCTTCATCGGCTCATCTTCAAATGAATTGTACTTTGACTATTTCTTGGATGTTTTATCTAAACCCATCTTCTAGACAGAAGAAACAAACATCTTCAAAATCATTTTGTGGATCTCAGGCAAGGGTTCAGTCTCCTGTGAAATTAACAGGGAAGGTGTTCCTCCATCACTATTCACTCCTTTTGGCCTTGCCAAATTCCAGCCACGAAAGGCTCCCTCCTAGCTTTGGTGAGTCTACCCCAAGTTTGGGAGGTCACAAGTCATTCAAGGAAAGCCAAAGACAGAAGGAGACATGAGAATACCTTAATACCTATCAAACAGTGGCTAGCATGGTTTTACAGGATAATGTTGTCATGCTGGACACACAACTCTCTTTCATATCCTGGTTGTTCTTTGCTGCAAAGCCAATCCTGATGGACTATCTGATGTTTACTTTTTTGCTCATCCTCTCACCCCAAGAGTATTGTGCAAGACACGTCTAAGATAATTTTAATTGTCCCAGCACAGACAAGGCAGCTGATTTCAGGACTTTCTTCATCTGTTTCTGCACACTGTTGTGAAACTTGGCATTGAGCTAGATCTCCTTATGAGGGAACTGGAGGGAACTCTTCATCTCATGATCTGGAACCTGACAGTTTTTGGGTTTTAAATGATGTGAATGAAGAAGATCCTCATAGCTAGAAGAACAAGAGTCCATAAAGTTTATATGGGTGGCAATGTACTTTTTTTGGATTGATGTGTTAACTATTCAGTAATTCTTGAGGAAGTCCCTCTGCATTTGATTCCAAAATATCTTTGAGAATTAAGATATCCATTCTTTATCTAATCAGGAAAACTTCATTTACAGTTATTTTGGGCTTGCACTTGCAAAAACAATGGAGTTTGGATTTTTCTCATCCGCCTGCAGGATGTTTTCTTAGCAGATTCATTTGGGTTTTTTCACTGGACAAAAATCTGAAATTTGTGGTGGGATCTAAACTTGGGTTTGATTAGTGTAAAAGGAAAATCATTTGAACAATAGCTTCGTGTTTCCTCCTGAACCTTTTCATGGAATAAGCTGTGCTTTTAGTGATGATTCAGCTACAAGTACAGAAGGGGTGGAGGTCGGCATAACCAGTCCCATTTACACTAGGTTTTTCAGGGCAGGGTCAGACACTGAACTCAACTGAAGTTCTTCCTAGTGTTCCCTTCTTGGTGGGTTTTATTTCACAGATGGCATTCATCTTCAGCAGAGGCAACTCTTCGTAGTGGATATTGAAATGTCTTAGCCTTCTTAAATACAGCGTGATTTCTCAGAAAGATCTCTTGTGTTTTCCTTTATAAAGTAAAACCCTTTCCTTCCCTTTGGAATGGACATTGGATTCAGCAGTTTGTACTCAAAGACAGTGTTGGGAATATGATAGTCTTTTCCCATAGGCCACCAGGCTTCTCTTCAGGCAACCCTTTTATATTTGAGGTATTGGATAGAATTGTGCATGTGGATGCTTACTGAAATGAGAAAGAAAAAACACTTACTAGTAAATAGAGGTTCTGTGAACTGTGTAGCCCTGAAAGGTGTTCGCAGCCTGTGCGCCTTGCTGATTCTCAGAGCCGTGTTTTATGTTTTGTTATATTTTGTTTTTCTTTTAAATAAAGAGTCTTTCAGATTGAGAGGAATGTGCTCAGTTTATGTGGGGGGAAGGGGAGGTGATAGGGGCATACTGATACTGTTACTGTTAGAGCTAAAAGGTGCATGTCCAACCTCAGATGCTTGGGCATATACGTACCTACAGCATGGTTATGTACAACAGCTCTCAAAGAATATGGACATTGAGGCAAGTAGTTTTTTGTTAAAAGCATTAAATTTATTTATTCTTCCAGATTATCAAATAGCTTTAAGGAAACCTGTGATGTCTCAGACATGCTACTCAAAATACTCAGCATAAAAATATGTTTCTCAGTAAATTGCATTTTAAAATCTGCCAGGAAGTTGGCTTGTAAGCCATTCAGTCTGTGCTACTGTGCTAATTTTTAAACGAGAATGTTGAATAACACTAAATCATATGTTTGTATAAATCTAAATTATCACGTGAACAGTTGTCCTTATTGTCAACAAATGTCCTCTCATTTAAAAAAAAAAAGTCTGAATGCAGTAGTAAAGGAAACAAACTCAAAAATTACAGCTGCTTTAGTTCTTGAGGTAACTCTGATGAAATGAAGCTTTGTGTATGATCATAGCTGAAAGTAAATTTGACATCTTGATAAAAATCTGCTTAACCTTTTTAAAATGCTGTAGTGGTGAAAGTAAACACCCTCCCTGAACTTCCTCTCCCTATATTTCTGTATTTCACTGAAACCTGACACTTTCCTTCTAAACCCTTACCAGAGCCACTAATGAATTCTTTTCGGCCTCCTCCAGTTTTAATGTGTTTTCTGAAAACAGAGATTCAAAAAGGAATAAAGAGGAAAAAGAGAAGTGAGAGAGAAAGCAGAAGTCCACAGATTTAGCTACTTACCACTTTTACATTCACCTCTTACGTATCTACTGAAACCCATTTTGTGAACTTAATTTGTTCCTTTTAAAAAGAGGGATTTGTGTATAACTGAAATGTTCAACCGATTTTCATGAGCAGAAGCAGAATTGTAGAGTAGACCCTACTAGGTCTGTTTTCAAAATATAATTTATAGAAGGTTTTATTCCTACTTCAGAATGTTTGTAAAATGTAGAAAAAGAAGTCTCAGATGTGAAGAGGTTATTTAATCCTTCTCCTCACTCGGTGGTGGGACCAAGTATACTTGAAACATCCTCAATAGATGTCTGTCTAATCAGCTTCAAATTCTGGAGCTTCTAGCTACCTTTCCTAGACGATCTGTTCTCCTCAGTTTTTTATCTTTGGGGAATATTTTCTCTGTTGCCCAACTTAAAGATCCCATAATGCAATCTAGGCCTGTGAATGCAATTCACAGTGGATGTGAATAAGGTTTATTCCTTTCCTTTTTATTACAGCCTTCCATGCACCTGAAGGCTATTGCCCTCTCTCCCCTCAGTTATCCCTTTAATAGGGCAAGCAAGCCCAGTTTCTTCCATCATGGCTTGTAGGCCATGGTTTCTAGACCTCTGATATTTTTTGGTTACTTTGGTTAAACATTGGAACAGGCTGCCCAGGGAAGTGGTGGAGTCCCCATCCCTGGAAGTATTTAAAAGACGTGTAGATGAGGCGCTTAGGGACATGGTTTAGTGGGCATGGTGGTGTTGGGTTGACGGTTGGACTCGATGATCTTAGAGGTCTTTTCCAACTTTAATGATTTTATGATTCTATGATTCTATGATATTTTGTGTTGTCATACTTTCTCCAGTTGGTCCAGGTGATTTTCTGTAATGTTACCACACTTTGGCAACGTTTCTTGTTAAGTTCAATTTGACATTTCAGAGGACCTTGGAATATAATGTGCTATTGCCCTTTCACCTTTGCATTTCCCAAAGTTTGTTTAAAAATCAAATTTCTGGAGGTCAGATAGAATCAGCAATTAAATCTGTTCTGTCGTCTACCAGTGCTGGACTGGAACTGTCTTCACTGTTTAACT
The DNA here is from genome assembly GCF_000699145.1 of Aptenodytes forsteri. Classification (NCBI taxonomy): domain Eukaryota; kingdom Metazoa; phylum Chordata; class Aves; order Sphenisciformes; family Spheniscidae; genus Aptenodytes; species Aptenodytes forsteri. The sequence continues at coordinate 167,529 of NW_008795243.1, read as the reverse complement.
GTGGTCTCTCACCGCTCCATTCTACACAGTAGTTTTCCTGCTTTCAGAGTGTAGCTACATAAACCACCATGCACTTAACTGAAATACAGAAGATCTTCATTCAAGGACAAGTTATTTTTGCTTATTTGCTGTAACCAAAATCTAAAAGAAATATGTAGTATGTAGAAAAGTATATCTTTTTCCTCCTAAAGTGAGAAAATCTCCTCTGGCACTTTGGACTACTGTAATTTAAAATGCTTTCATGTTTTAAATATTTTTAATACTATTCGACTGTCTGTGTAGCATACTATCCCGAACTAAGAAAAAAAAATATGGCTGCAACACTGATGTCCTTTAGTTGATTACTGGGAAGTCTGCAAGATCCCTGAAATCTTGTACCCTGGAATTGCAAGGACGTGTATTGTCTCAGCCTTTTTGTGACTTTAGATGTCTCCCTCTTAACAGCAGGTAGGGCTTTTGTTGCAACTGCTTGTATTTGAAGGCTTTTTCATAGTCTTAGTCTTTTGACTGTGTAAGAATCTTCCACTTCCAGCTAACATGCATTTGGGCTGCTCTGTATTTTAATAAACTAACTGTTGCCTTTCTCCCGCACTGTTATTTATATCTAGTGCTTTGGATTTCCTTTCTACTAATGAAGTAATGAAATCTGATGGAGCAAAGAATCGCAGCTGACTTTTCCTAGATTCATCACTTTGAATACCCAAAACCATGCTGTAAATAACTTCATCAAGAAACATTCCTTTTCTTCTGTCATTTGCATTTGTGGCATCCTTAGTCTTTGTCAGATATTCTTGTTAAAAGGATCTCAAAATGCATTTTACACTCTTAAATATCGTTCTATTTCCTTCTTTCATATCTCTGCCTGCAAATAAATTGGTGTCTTCTCCCATGCCTCTTTTCATCTCTTGGGACATCTCCTACATTCCTCATGTATATCTTTCTTCTTTTAAAGTACATTTTTTTCTGTACAATCTTTCAGTGAGATCTTCTACCCTATAAAAGCCAAGACCAGTTTACTCTTTGAGAATGTATCAGTTTCACTCCTACTACTGTATTCCTTTTGTGTGATTAGTCAGATTACTGCTTGTAAATATTTGTGAGTTTCTGATATGCTGGTCCAATTCAAACTTTATTCGCCTTCCTTATCCCCACTTCTCATTTTTTGAGATGGCCATTAATGGCCATTCAATAAAAACCTCAAAAATGTAAACCAACCTGCCCTGCTACTCCCTCCTAGATAATCTGTGCAAAGAAGGGTAAACTCTTTTGAAAACACTAAAATGCGAAAGCTAAAGTCAAGTCCCAGCTACTCTATATTCTCAGCCTCTCACTGAGGCTGAGGAACTGCTCAGAGAGATGAGAGTATCTTTGCCTATGGAAAATGCAACAACAGCAGGAGGCTTCAGTCACGTCCGTATGGGCTGGGTAAGTGTCGTGGGCCATGGTCTGTTATGGGTTATGATACAGCATGAATAGGCGTGCAGACATAAGCTTACTAAGCTAAGTTCCTTCTCAGTTCTTTAACTAAGCTAATCAGAGAAATCCCGTAAGGAAAGTAAGTCTTGATTTAGTACTAAACATTGTATGTGAGCATCCTTGCGTGATTAAAAGGGGAAAAAAAACAGCACAAAAGTAGTATTACCTTTAAAAAAAGGGAAGTACATAAAAAATCAGAAAACTGATTGAAACCAGCATTTAGGAGTTGATAACTTGAAATCTTTTAACTAAGCTAATCAGAGAAATCCCGTAAGGAAAGTAAGTCTTGATTTAGTACTAAACATTGTATGTGAGCATCCTTGCGTGATTAAAAGGGGAAAAAAAACAGCACAAAAGTAGTATTACCTTTAAAAAAAGGGAAGTACATAAAAAATCAGAAAACTGATTGAAACCAGCATTTAGGAGTTGATAACTTGAAATCTGAAAAGGCAGGAAGGAGACGTGGAAACTATTTAAACCGCCATATGAGAGGCTCGAGGACAAGTATGCGAAAGCTAAAGTCAAGTCCCAGCTACTCTATATTCTCAGCCTCTCACTGAGGCTGAGGAACTGCTCAGAGAGATGAGAGTATCTTTGCCTATGGAAAATGCAACAACAGCAGGAGGCTTCAGTCATGTCCGTATGGGCTGGGTAAGTGTCGTGGGCCATGGTCTGTTATGGGTTATGATACAGCATGAATAGGCGTGCAGACATAAGCTTACTAAGCTAAGTTCCTTCTCAGTTCTTTAACTAAGCTAATCAGAGAAATCCCGTAAGGAAAGTAAGTCTTGATTTAGTACTAAACATTGTATGTGAGCATCCTTGCGTGATTAAAAGGGGAAAAAAAACAGCACAAAAGTAGTATTACCTTTAAAAAAAGGGAACTACATAAAAAATCAGAAAACTGATTGAAACCAGCATTTAGGAGTTGATAACTTGAAATCTGAAAAGGCAGGAAGGAGACGTGGAAACTATTTAAACCGCCATATGAGAGGCTCAGAGGACAAGTACATTTATTTAAAATATTCTAAATAGACCAAAAGAGAAAAGTTGTTGAAAAGCAGAGTAAAAGAGAGTGCTAGGAATAAAGACCATAAGAACAGGCACTCTGAGACAAAGGAAATGACCATCTAGCCCAATATCTTGTTGCTAGCCAGTAGCTTATGCCTATGAAAAAGTGGAAAAGATAATCTTAGCATATAGTGACACTTCCCCAATAATCTGTCTGAGCACAAGGAAATCTGTGGCTCAGTTACTTAATGAACGAGAATTGATGCTGTTGCATTTAAAAGTGCTTGGCAAATTTTCTACCTGTGAATTTGTCTACTCTTTTTGAGACAGTGAAGAGTCCTGTGGCACACTTTTTCAGTTCAACTGCATATGGTGTGAAAAATAATTTCCTTTTGTTTGTTTTAGTCATTGCCTGCATAGTTTTATTCGATGCCCACTGTCGTAGTTTAATCTCAGTCGGCAACTAAGCTCCACGCAGCCGCTTGATCACTCCCCCCCACCCGGTGGGATGGGGGAGAGAATTGGAAGAGCACAAGTGAGAAAAACTCATGGGTTGAGATAAAAACAGTTTAATAATTGAAATAAAATGATAATAATAATATGATGATAATAATAATAATAATACACAAAGCAAGCGATGCACAGTACAATTGCTCACCACCCGCCGACCGATGCCCAGCCAGTCCCCGAGCAGCGGCCCCCCCGGCCAGCTTTCCCCAGTTTATGTACTGAGCATGACGTCACAGGGTATGGAATGTCCCTTGGGCCAGTTTGGCTGTGCCCCCTCCCAGCTTCTTGTGCACCTCCAGCCTTCTCAGTCGGTAGAGCATGGGAAGCTGAAAAGTCCTTGGCTAGTGTAAGCATTACCTAGCAACAACTAAAACATCGGTGCGTTATCAACTTTGTTCTCATCCTAAATCCAAAACACTGTACCAGCTACTAGGAAGGAAATTAACTCTATCCCTGCCGAAACCAGGACACCCACTTAAGTCAGTCTCAAATAGTCTAAAGCCCAGATCACTGTGTGCCTATTTTAAAGTTTCTTCTTCCTTGCTACTGTCATTGGATTTTTCAAATTCAGCAGTTATCAGCTCTCTCATTATAGGTCACCAAATGTGACTACTCAAGCAGTAAGACAGAACCAAATCTGTGTATCATTTTAAAATTTTCTGCTTTTACCAGATAGTGGAAAATTACTCTATTGATGACTTTACACAGGATAATGAATTTTCAGGCTTTAATGATGGCTGACAAGCCCAAGCATTCTTGCAGCACTGAATAGGAAGATTCCTGTAGTATTTAGAAAACAGTGTAATATTGTGGTGGGTTAGCCATGGCCCACAACCAAACTCCCACCCAGCTACTCACTCACTCCACCCCAGCCCCAGCAGGAAAAGGGGAGAAAAGAGGAAAAAAACAGGGATGAGAAAGCTCATGGGTCAAGATAAAGACAGGGAAATCACTTACCAATTACCATTGTGGGCAAAACAGACTCAACTTTGGGAAAATTAACTTAATCTCATGCCAGATAACATTGCTTCAGTTAGTGAGAAGCAAAAAAGACAGATATTAAAGTCACACCTTTCTTCCCACCTTTCCCAGGCTCAACTTCACTCCTTCACTCCCAACTCCTCTACCTCCCCTCAAGCAGCATGGGGGGTATAGAGGGATGGTCAGTACATAGCGGTTCCTCTCTGCTGCTGCTCCATCCTCCTCATGGTTTTCCTCTGCTCCAGCGTGGGGTCCCCACAGGCTGCAGTTCCTTCAGGCATACCCATCTGCTCTGGCACTGTTCTCCACGGGCTGCAGCATGGATATCTGCTCCAGCATGGAGCTCCTCCTCCTCCTCCAACCTCGGTGTTCCCTCTGCCATTTCTCACTCTTTTTGTTCCCTCCTCCTCTCTCTGGCCGGCATTTCCTGCCCTTTCTTACACATATTTTCACAGAGACACCACCAGCTTTGCTGATGGGCTCAGCTATGTTCTGCAGTGGGTCCGTTGCAGAGCCGCTGACCTCTTCCCACAGAGACCACCTCTGCAGCTCCTCTGCTGTCAAAACCCTGCCACCCACGCCCAATGCAAACATAGGTATCACTTCAGAGAGATGGGGACCGTAATGGCTGACAGTGGTGGGGGAGGCTGGAAGGGAGCTTTCGGTGACACCTGGTGGGTACGCTGTGTTGTGTGTCCTGTGAAACCATGGCCTCGGTGTTCTGAGACCTTTCTACAGCTTTTCACAGTCCGTCTTCCTCCTAGTTATTATGAAAAACTTTGTATCATCAGAAAAAAATTGGCCCTAATAATTGTTCCTTTCATTTTGTCACTTCGCTCTAAAACTTGTTCTACTGTGACGTTAATTTGTATCAACTTCTTTGTTTCATACCCCAGAATTAATGGGTTTGCATCTTCCCAATCGCCTCTTGTTGGTAGGAATGAAAGAAGTTACCTAGCTTTTTGGCCGTCTTTCTGCAGTGCATCTTAATCTTCCTTTGGCCCCACCAACTCTGGTTAAACTCCTCGATAACAAAAATCCTTTGTTTCTATTGCTTAGAGAAAGTTGCTTCTCCGGAACTTTTTTGCATGCCTTTTAATGATTTTATGCTCTTCTCTATTTCCTATGTTTGGAAAGGATGTCAGTTTTGGAAGACTGCCTTTCTCCTGCCGCATATGCAATCCTTTAGAAATGCTCTCGCCAGAGTAGATCCTGACACCTGCCTTCCATCCCAACTCCAAGATATATTGGCTACTGTGATCTTTCAAATGTGAGAAGACTAAGGGAAAATAAGGATATAACTTGGCTTTGTTAAATTCCCTTTGCTTTACAGGTCACGTCTGGTTTTGTGCATGAGTCAGTCTGTCACAGATACCTTTAATAATGCCCTTAACAGCATTGAAGGGAACCCTCAGGGGGCCAGCGCTGATATGCTGCAACAACTGGGGCTACATTCCTTTTTTTAATTAATTAAAAAAAAGGCCTAGTGCTCATAGGGATTATATGCAGCTGTAATACGATCCACACTGACAACACTCTTTAAAAGCATAATTATAGTAAAGAGGTTTACTCCAGATGAGAAACTCCTCATCTCTGATTTTGCAATGTAGCGATTGCTGGATAAAATCTGTCTGTGAAGAAGGGAATTTTAAATTAATAACAACTCCATTTTCTCTCCATATTTACAAAAAAATTTGCACCAGTAGTCTTCCTTCATTTTAAGATATTCTTCCAGGTTATTTTAAAATACATCCTTGCATGGTCGTCATACATTAAGAATGAACATTTGTTTTCTGGTACCACAGGGAAAAAAATATGTTCAGCTTGTTATAGTAGTTATAAGAATAGAAGACAGAAGTGTTAATGCGCTTGGGACTGTTACTGCGACATACAAATACTCTGCAAATATGTCTAAGGATGTTTGGGGTTTTTTATTGATTTAACAAGATAATTTTTAAAAAATCACAAGCTTTTGTTTTTCTTTTTATACCATTTTTTATGTTAAATCTTTCTTTTATATGCAATATTTTGTTGCTCTATTAATATATGCCTTTCTAATGAGAGTTGATTGCTTATCTTGTGGCTGGGGGGATCTTGTGGCTGTCCTGTGATAAACTTTTTCTCCATTTTCCTCATTTTGATTAAACTGTAGAGCTAATTTTTCTTCCCCATATGCATTTTCTAGAGTTCTTGTGAATTAATGCATGCATCTTCAATGAGTTTGAGGAACAAATGATATGTCATAACCCAATTTAGAATCAGTAGCATATGAATAACATATTGCTGTTAGCTGAAGTCCCATTAATTTTTGCATATAAAATGCAATTAAATATTATTGTTGTTGTTAGTGTTTTTGTCCAAGCTCTGTGCAAGAATTCTCAATTATGCCAACAGACTATCATTAAAAGGCTGTGTAATGCTATAAATAGATGTACTATAACTTGCTCACATAAATCATTGCACCACAGTTTCTTCCTAAATTTTTTCATTCAGTTAAAATTATTATCCAGCCTGTCAAAGACATAAGTAAGTACATTGTTGCATACTATAGCATACATTAGCATTTTAAAGATGTGACTGGCTGAAGGTGAATTGGCTGACAGGTGTGAACAGTATGAATGAAGATGCACCTAAGAGAAAAGGAAGTGGCGGCGCCATAGTGTAATACGTCTGGAACGCAAACATGGATGCAGTGGGTAAATGTCAGGAAACTCTGACGACAGCTAAGTAGAACCGCACATGTTTGGGATGCCTTAAAATGCAGGTGGTTGTAAGATCTGCAAAATTTATGATACGCTGTCAGAGACATACTTAAAAAAAAGAGTGAGGTCAGCTTGATGCTTGTTGAAACTTTGGTAAAAATAAAAATTGTATGCTATGAATATGCGTAGGAAAATAGCCATCCATTTTGAGGAAGACAGTGACTTTTCTAGATTATGATAAAAATGTAGAAGCCATGTGATAAGTGTCTTGTTAGTCACAGTGATGATTTACAGTGATTTCCAGACAAGGCATGCTATTGTTTTCCATACTAGTAGGAATAAACTAAGTGATCAGAGTCTCAGTGACAAGATAACAAATCCAACGCTATGGAAATGGATAAGGACTTCAACACTTTTGGGATCTTACATAAGCAATGAGGCAGGACAACTAGACAAACTGTGGGCTACGGAGAGACGTGAGAGATGGGGTGAACTTGTAAGAGACAGAGGGAGCTGAAGGAGTGGCCGCAATGTGTGGCACTACTGAAGTAGATTGAAAGTTTTCAAAAGAGTTTCAATATCCTTTTAAACCCCCAAATCACATTAAAATGTGGTCCTGTTCACTGACATCACTGTTAAAATCAAGAAAGCCCTAGCAGCATGCACCAAAGGATTTTTATCCTCTACAGGTATCACCATACGCCCCGAAGATGACTCTGATCTTGACAGGGCATTATAGGGGATCCTGCAAACCTTGTTTCAGAAAGCTTCGAGCTGATCATGAATTGATCTAGTTCAGTGGTACTTCTCAGATTTAAAAACGTGTTCACATATGAAATCCTCACTGAAACTGATTATAAGACGTTCAGAAAACTCTCTTTAAATCATAATAAACAGCCGTGGTGCAGGGGCAAAGTGGAAAAAGACGTAATGTGCACACACAGCAGACTTTAAAACTGCCTTACGCAGGCTATGGTTTCAGATCTGGAAAGGCTGTTGCTGATATAGCCTGGGTACCTGTGCTATGTGTAGGAAGGGCCAACCATTTAGTCCATGAAAGTACCTGACCAGAGTTCTCCCAACTAGCTTCTGGTACTCATTTCTGCATCCTCCTCCTGTCAGCTTATATAGCCTCTTTGTCCTCATATCCCTGCTTCAAAGGGCATTCTTCCACCTCCTCTTCTGGAGCTGAATTCATTAAGAGATTTACCATGGAATAGTAATTTTCAAGCAAGTTTGGTTTCTTTAACACTCATGAAAAATCTGATACGTGATCAGCATATGGTTCAGCCGCTGTCTTTGTCTAGTATATCATACTTCTTACAGTTAGAGAAGAGCTGCACTGCTACTGGATTCAAAGAGAGAACCATTGCCAAAACTCTCCTGTCTCTTCTTGAGCATAAGCATAGACTCTGCTTACCATTGTCATCTTCTAAAAGTGACTCACTGCTTTCCTCCCTTTCCAGACATAATATCTGAAACTTTCTTTCATAAATTAAACTCTTTCCCCTAAAAATATCACAACAACTAGTCATTTACCTGCAGTGAGACACATTTTCACCGAGACGGAGAAACAGTGGGTAGTGTAACTGAAAAATCTAGCATTAGTTGGCAAGTCAACTTTATTATTTCTGAAATGCACAAAGTCACTTGCAGTTCTCCAGTACAGTAGCTTATCTTAAATGAGACTGGAATTTCAACCTGTTAATATGGGTAGGTACTAAGACACATTTTTAATAAGTAAGAAAGAAAATAAAATTACTGGTATGATATGATGCAAGGTTTTAATTCCATGGAAATGTGTGCTTGAGTTAGTCAGGTGCTTAGCCTAGCCTTAATGAATGAATTAGTTTCTTAGTTTGAAAAGCCCACATATTAAAAAAAAAATATGAAATTGCCCTCTAAAGGGGTTTTTATTTTGTGAGGTAGATTTGGCATTGGGAACGTTCTGGCATCAGGTGCAGGGTGAGCGCAGTGACAGCTACTTCTGAGTCACTGCCTGTGTGAACACGGATGCAGGGTTTTTACCCCTCAGTGAAAGATGCACTGTTGAGCAAATTAGCAAATGGTGCTGCAAGGGCTGCTGTAACCCCACTGTACCCATTGCTTTGTGGTAATTATAACTGGTGCAGTGTTGCCATTCTGTTCCCATTGCCACAAGTTCCCATCGGTCTTGTGTCCGATACCTCTATGCAGGGCGATACCTATGCAGGAGAATAGGCTCGTAAGTTTTCTTCATTCAGAAAAGGATGATTTTAGCTTTTCAACTGTAGAGCTCTGGTGTTGGGTTAATTGCTTTTTTTCAAAGGGACTAGACATGATGTAGGATAACTTATATTTGAATGTTATGTAGCATCCATTGTTGAATACACTGTATTACTGAAATGAAAGGATTTTTATATATATATAAAAAAGAGTATTGTTGTAACAAATTACAGCAGAATAAGAAGATGGCATGGTAGGGTTTCGTTAATTTGTGTTTTGTTTCAATTTTAATTTCATTATGCTAGTCTCAGCTTTAAGAAGTTTGAAAAATACAAATTTAAGGTGTTCTGTTATATCTGTGCCCTTTGAACTTGTAAGTTGGTATACAGTAATTAATTTTATAAATCACAAACAGAACAAAGTTAGGTTATCCCAAGGTGAATTGTGAGGAGGAGAGGTCAAGGAAATGATAGACTAAATAAAATAAGTGGTAATAAATCCTCATATCTGTGTATTCAGCAGAGTGGTCTAAAGAAACTCGGGAATGAAACAGCTGAAATGCTGCTGCTACCTCTTGTGTGGAGTCTCGCACCAAGAGTTGGGCTGATACTTCAGGGTAGGAGGGAGGCAACTGTGATGCCAATTTTGGCAGAGCTCCAGGAGAGGCCAGAGGACAACACACTTAGAAACCCAATGTCTGTTTTGGGCATATTGGTGGAAGTAGAATATAAGATCGGTGCACATTTGGGTGAGGGTGAGGTATGGAAGAAAATCAAGACAGCTTTTGTAGAGAAAAAAATAAGAATTCTCTGAAGGTTTTGGCGATCCTGTGGGTGAGAATGATCCACTTGATATGGGCTACCTGGATTTCTGGAAGGCAAGATCCCTCACAAAAGGGTCTTGAAGAAAGTAAGCTGTCACCAGATAGGACAAATGTCTTTGCATGATCAAATATTTTTAATTTGGTCAGTTCTCACCATTGAGAAAATTTTTTAAAATGTATTTTTTAAAAAATTTCCTCATGTCCCTTTAATTTTCTTTTATGCTCAGATTCTTTTTAAAGTAGCTTTCTGCATTGCTTCAAAAAGCAAAGATTTGAGTGAAAGTTGCTTATCAACCATAAAGTATGTACAAGTCCCAGAAACAATAATTTGTTGTTGGAGCATGTTCCACCAGTCTGCAGAACGTTATTCACATGCTCACAGATGTGCTTTAGTGTTGCTTAGTACACCATAGTGTGGAGATCTGTCAGCTTTTACAGTGAGCTTTATGCTGCCAGAAGTAAATCTGTAAATAAATTTGATTTTTTATGTAAGATATTTTTAGATCTCTAAAAATAGCCTGAGTATGCAAGTATACAGATGGTAGTTTATGTACATTTCTAGAAGATGAAAAGAATACTGAAAGAGTAATTTTACTGGAATTTATAAGGTGCAGGTTTGCTGTTTTTTTTTTTCACTTCACTGTAGCCAGATATATTTGTTTATAAAATAACATGGATATTGAGGGTAGGGCCAATTGTTACTGTAAAATTAACAGCAGGCGTTTTCCTTGCTTCTTCATAAAAATGTTTCTGGCTAGTGTTTGAAAATAACAACTATGTTTACTGCTACGTCTTGCAGTGCAGCTTGGGCCCCAGCTTTTGGTGTAGCCCCATGCTTTCTTGTTGACCATTTTAAAAAAAGTCAAAACCATCAGATTTAGGTAATTGAAGGTATTTTAAATCTGGCCAGCTGTCACAGCCATTTTTCCTTTCTGTCTCCTATATGACACTAAAGAGACATGATTTCCAGTTCCTCCTGGGCCATATTTTGTTCCTTTCTGCTTACTCCCTTCTTCTGCACTGGAAGCAGAAACATGATAACACCGTATTGCATATGCTGTTGGGTTTCTGTACCCCTTGAAAGGAAAAAGTACATCTGGGGAGTCATCCTTTCAATGTGCTGCTGTTAGATACTAGAAACAAGCATCTGAAGAACGCAACTATGAATCCAGAAGTTGTGCTGGTGACTGGTCTGGGTGGCTATTACTGTCCTGAATCCAACGAATTTTGCCCTGCTGGAAGAGCTGTAGGTTTGCCAAAGAAAGATGGACCGGTTGCACTGAAACAGCTGTCAGTTATTTCAGCATACAGTCTCAGACCAAAGCACCAAGCTTCTTTGGAGACTACACAAGGAAAAGGATACAGGAGAATAGCAGAGGAACTGATAACACACCAGACAGATAAGATGCAGACCTTTATCTGTCAAGCATTAAATAAGAATTGCCTTGTGTATGTGCAGTGTCATTCTTTGAACAGCAGTTGTTATGAACTAAGGGATGAGCTTTTGCAATGAAAGTTTCTCTTGACTCACCCAAATATGAAACAACCTTTTGCCCCCAAATAATTGATAGAATTTGCTCATTGCGTGGGCTGCAATCCATACAGGAGTAGGTGTAGCTGTGAAGGCTTAACCTTGCTGGATCACTGAGAGAGTTTATTAAAACTTTAAACCACACTTGGTATGACGGAGCATGACTCATATAGGTCCTTGGGTGGAATAGCTGACAGTCTCCAGAAATAGGGTTTTATTTACAGAACAGTTAACTGATTTAGAATAAGTTAACTCTTCAACCAAGGAAAACTCTAAATTGCTGATGAACAGCTGAAATACCAAGACTTGAAAATAAACCTCTCACTGAGTCCTTGCAGGGCAGAGTTTCTTCCAGCTGCCTTCTAGAAAGCCCTTCTAGTTCAACAGCCTCCAGTGGCTTCCAGCATTGAAACAATCTCAGCAAGTCCCTTCTGGGTCTCTCGGAAATCTTCCTGTCACCTTCACACTTGGTTGACAGTCTACTCCGCAGAAGTCAGTTGCACTGCAGCAGAGTAATATCCCGCTTCTTCATGCTGTCTCCCTGCTTGCTCCATCGTGGCTTCTGAAAGGTTCCTTCTGCTGCACCTCTCAGTGGCTCTTGTTTAGATGGATCCACTTGACTCAGAGTGCAGCATTTGGAGAATAGCATTTGGTTTTCCTTTCTTCCCTTCCATGCACACCCCTTGGAAAAAAAAAAATATTTTTTAATACTGAGATTGTAAACTGCAAACAAACAAGTTCTGCAATGACCCAAACTGAATATATAGGGCACTTTTCTGTAGGAAGGCCCTGATTCATCAGAGCACACCAGTGTATTTAGCACATGTTCTGTGGATTCTTGGCATTTGCATGTTGCTAAGCTGTGCTGGATGTGGCGATGCAAGTGCTGCTGAATACAGCTATGAGGCTGCCATGGGGAGGATGAGCATTTTGAGGTGTGCCTTGGAGGCTTTACCAAATCAGAATTGAAAAGGAAATTGGCTCCCTTTGGTTTATTAATAACAATAGTGTGCTAATAAAAATCAAAAAGTATGTTTTGTAGCATTTCTTACTACAAGTGGCTGAAAACATACAGAAGTCTTTTTTTTGGCCATTTTCTTCAAAATTGTATACTGTAAATGGTGGGAACAGCAATGCTAGTGTGAAAAAGAAGTACATATTCTGTAACCTTTGCTAATATCATGCAGAAAGAGTTTTTAAGCAGTAAAAAAATTTCACCAAGAGGACTGGAACAGGAGCCAAATATGAAAATAAGCATCCTGTTACACTAAAGATGTAAATTTTAAGTTCTTCCTCCCTTTCCAGGAATTATGGTTCCTGTATGCTAAATAGTCAGCATTATGTGCCTGTATTGCTGAGGTTTTGGTGATAAATAATAAATTATGATCTTGTGAATTACATGGTAAAATTTTATCAGTTATCATATATACTCAAAAAAGGGTGCGTCTTCAAAATTACCTTCTGGTTTCCTTTAATTTTATCTCTTTGAACAGCAACACAATCCTCATTGTCAACATGTTTTTCTGATGGATAAATGTGTTAATCCATGTTTAAAATGTGGAGTTTCAAAATTCATCAAACTAAATAAAGGCATGGAGTATATTGATGACGTATGATGGAAATTATCAAAAAGGATTTTAGGTAAAGAAGTCACAAACCATTTCCAAATTTCTCAAAAGCTTGGAAGTTTTTTAAGTGCAGTAATCATCATTAATTCATCCATGTCATATTTGCCATTAGAAATAATGCTGCCAAAATCAATCAGCTGCAGGTTTGGTGTTTGTTTTTACAGTATATTTAATTCATATTCACATATACAAATGCGCTGGCATCAGTGTGTGAACTGGGATTCCAAAACAATAGAAATAAAATGTGGAGTTGGTAAGAACTAGATCCATTTAAAACCCCTCAACATGTGAGGCTTTTAGACAGCCACGAGTCTGGACCTAAACCCGCAAGAGGACAAACTGGGACCCAGCTTTCCCTGTGTTGAAGGACATTCGCCAAATGTCTCTACTGGATTGTGCCTCCCATGAGAGAGGAAGAGGGAGCGCAGCAGCCCTTGTGCAGGAGTGCGGGGATTAGGGAAGTCACCCGGAGTGCTGTGGAGACAGGAAATCTACTACATGCTTCAGTGATTGCTAAATCATTTCATTTTGGAGTGGATTAGCTTCACCTGAAAAGGCTGCTAGGGCTCTACCTCCAAAATAACTTCATACTCACTGATAAGCTTTTTTCCTTGGGGATAGGAAAAGAGAGGAGGTCTCTTTTGGCAGAGGACTGTTTTGAACACGGGTCACTTACGGAGCGTATTGTCTAACCCCTGGATCTCCTGTTAAAACATGAAAACTTACGGAGGTGACACCCTGTTTCTGCAGCACTCAGCACTGGTAGCTAGAGCTCTCTACTGAGCCTGTGTTAGCAGCTGCAGGAAGCAGGGGGCTGTGGTGGTGTCCTGGGGGGGGGGGGTGTCATGAATCACCACATGCCAGTCAAAGCTGCCTCCAGCCTACCATGGGGCGCATGAAAACAACCATGGGAAAAACCGCTTTGTGTACCAAAAATTACCTATTGAGCACCAAAACATTATCTAATCAGAGACCCACGGTGCCCCTGCCCAAATATGGTTCAGAAAGAAACAAGCAGCTGCTGGAGGCTGGAAACAAGCTGCTGGCTGTGGGGGACTCTCTGCATCAAAACAGGGTACCTACACCCCTGAGGGGCTGCGGCCCGTGGACAACCCACGCTGGAGCAGGGACACACCTGAGGGTACTGCAGCCCATCAGTGTCCCAGGCAGGAACAGGGACACTGAGGAGAAGGGCAGCAGAAACTGTTAAGCATAGAGCAGCAGAAGTGGTTAAGCACAGAGTGGCAGAAATGATCACAGATACCACCTCAACTTCCTACACCGCCTGTCGCCTCGTCACAGGAATTTTGATGGACTGAGTATAATCCACAGCAAAAATAAGGAAAAATGGGATTGGGGAGTGTGGAGGATAAATTGTGTGTTTGTCTCAGTGTTTATTTTCTTCTTTTCTTTCAAAACAACAATCAGCAATGAGAAGCTTATTTTTGTTTGCAATAAATTAATTCAATTAGAATTCCCTGACTCTAGACTCTTTTGCCCACAACAGAGTCCCAAGCAAATAAAGGTGCCTCCTTGCAGCCCGGAGCTAAGCACCTGGTGGCTCTGTGTACAGAATCGTAAGCAACACCCTTTTCTGGGCATTTCCTACTTACGTGGCCTTCCCTTTCAGCTCTTAATTTTTCTCAGTCGCATTTTTAGGATTCTGATCTTCTCTCTGCATTGCACACATAGTCTTAGTGCCTGTCCTCCTGGGATCTGCTTTCCCTAGGTGACAAGGCACTTGAAAGTCTGGTATTTACCACCCCAATCTTTCTGTGGATTAAGTTTGAGTTTCTGTCTGCATCCGTACATGCCTAAATACCTCTGGAACCTACCATAAAAAACACTTTGGGAATTGTACACACAGTAACATGGAAAATGTTGTTTAGGAGCTTTGGAAAATAAACCCAAGATAATTCTGAAAGCTTTAACCCTTGCTATGATATATGCTAATATTTGGTTTTGTAAAGTTAGGCCTAGTAATAAGTGTTCCTGAATAGTTTATCATGTATCTGTCGTACAGTAAGTTATTGTTTTTTTTCCTGATCAGGTTAGTCAAAATAAAGAGAATTGGTTTTCAAAACTCTATTTTTTGTGTTTATTTTCCAGTGGGAGCAAAGTTTTTCATTTAAAACTTTCTATATTTAGTAGCTAGTGAATATAATAATTAAAGAGCAACGGGGAGATTTCTACAAGATACATATTCTGTGAATGAGCAAAAAAGAAACTTTCATTCCCGAGATAAGAGATATAATGCAAATCATTCTTCTTCCCTTTTATTTAGACCATTGTAAGGAAACAAAAGGTCTGCTTATGAATGCAGCAACAGTGTATCCCCTCCAGACATCTGCCTGTTCTTTGATTTCTGCCTAGGGTGAGTCAGCTTCCTCTGTCTTCAAGGCTAGGAAGTGAGCTGCTGAATGGATGGTGACGCTTGCTGCTGCTCAGAAAAAAGGTGTTAAAACATATAGCTTCTGTCACTAAAATTCATCATCGCTGTTTCACAAGAAGTAGGACAGATCTTTACTGTAGGTTCACTTTTCATTTATGTATGGATCAAATAAATTTCTTGAGTTAACTTCTGCTTGAATAAACTTCTCCCTCCATTTAAATAGGCTGTTGTATGGGCCAAACCTATGGTTACCTATCTCTACTCTTCACTAATCTAACGCAGAGTTTGAGAGTTTTGATTCATTTTTATTGCTGTCTTGCCCTGCTTCTGACCGCTCTGTCTGACCCACTTTGAAGTGTTTATGAGCTCCCGACAGGCGTAGTTGGGTGACTGATCCTTGGTTTTGATCCTTCTTCTGTGTGGTGGCTAACATTTGATCACACAAATGTGTGGTATCTGTATGGTATCTGATAAAATATTGGAAATTTAGCAGTGAAATACAGAAAGAAATCCATTCTTGCGTGCTTAGTTGGTATTCTGTAAGCAGACGGCTAAAACATCAGCAGGCAAAGTCTGAGGTAAAAACAACCAGTTTCACGCTAACTAGAAGAGCATGGAGGAGCTATGCTGTCAATGTGCTCCAGACATGATCCTCTAACTTAAGTGCAATGCTGTGCCTTAGAAATGCTTGTGGTTTTAGTTTGGATTTGATGCTTTCAACCACAAGGTTTGACTCTAAACTGGGCAGCTGAACAGGAAACCTCTGTCTTTGGGGAAAGGGCTGCATAGATACCTTTCAAGCGGTGCTCTCAAATAACTTCTCTGACGTGTCCCATGGATGGTTTGGAAGAAGGAGAAGACGTGACGAGAGAGCTGTGTATGGTTTTGTTCCTTTCTAGTGAAAAAGTAACATAAACTCTTCTCATCAAAATGTGTAATGAGATGTCCTGGAGTTAAAGCATTTAGTGTTTAAAAGAACTGTATTGAGCAAATGCCAGCATTGTAATACTTCACCGTTATTAAAGGCTGATATAGTAATAACCATGTTAATGTCATCAGACAGATTATTTGCAAAATGCTGCTTCTGTGTATTCAGCAGTGGTCTTGAGATATATAAAACTTAAAGCAAGAGTTACAGGATCAGACTGAAGCAAACCTTGAAATTGTGTCAATTAATGAAGCAGCTCTGGCTGTTTATGTTGTTATGTTCTGGTTTTACTCTATTGTTTTGCTGTTTGATGACTCGGATCTTGAACAGCTGCAAGATAGGCACATATTCTGAAGGTGTAGTGAACCTCATTTGCAAAATTAGTCATAGACAGCCTGCATATGCAAACTGTAATCTATGCATAAACATTAAGCATCCCCTAAGTTCCTTGAAGGAATTTGTCTTTGCCAAATATGTGGTGAGCCTGTGCATTTAAAAGAGCTTTCAGACCCATACACTGAAAACATTGCAGCACAGCGGTGCTTTCAGGTAGCTTTAGAGTTATTTGGAGATGAAGGTGACCAGCTGGATGTTAACTGTACATTCGCGGAGTTATTCAGCAGCAAATGAGCTGGGCACACCGAGGGTGCAGAATGGTGTATATTTACCGTGAAAACCAATACGTGTATTTCTATTGAGGGCAGCCCCTCTCTGCTGGGCAGAGGCTCCCAGCCAGCACCGCGGGGGGTAGATCCCCATCTGGTCCCTCCAGTGGGAGCTGCTTTTCAGCTGCGGCTCTGCCGCTCGGCCTGGCCTCAGCTACAGCTCCCATGAAACAGCCACCATGCCTGTGCCTGGCCACAGGCCCCTTGGTCCGGCCCCGGCCCCAGTCCCCGACCTGCGACTGACTTCCCGGACCTCCCTGGGCCTCACCCTGGCCCTGGCCCAGTCCCGGGTCCCCTGGGGACATGTCTCATCACCATGGGCTGGGCTGGTGACCTGGGCCCTCGGCAGCCACCCCGGGTCTGCCCCACTCGCCTGGCTGTGGGGCTGGGCCCTGCCCCGCTGGCAGCCCCCACTCGGGGCTCCCTTTCTCACTGCAGCAGACGGCTCATGCTGCTCCCGGACACCTACAGCTTGTCTTCTGCAAAATATCTTCATGAGGGAGTTCGCGTCCCATGGCTGGGGTGAAGCAGCAAGGACTGAAAGGATGGTGCTCTCATTCCGCCTGTGTGTATGGATTTTCTGGTTTTGATATCGGCTCCTGGCATTGCCAGCCTTGAAATTTCACCTACAGGATCATGAAGATAAAAAGTCTAATGGTGCTGTGATGGGAGGATTTGAAAAAACTCATTTTCCACAGGGGAGAAAAAAAAAATAGCATAGATGAATGTTGCTAGCAATGGGAAGCCCTTTAGGATGCTGTTAATGAACAGACAAGAGTTCACAATTCTGTCATCAGAAAAGATGTCAGCTAGTGCATAAAGCCTGTACTAGCCATGAGTGAAAGCAAAAGCAGCAATTAAGTATGTAAAAAAATGGTTCAATATGACAAAAGTTGTGATATGTAGGAGACTTCTAGATGTCAGGAAAAATCCTTGCCTGTTTTTGTCAAGGCCAGTGACAGTATTTTGGAAGTATTCCAGGAAAAAAGCCATCCTAACAAAGGGAGGGGCTGCCAGTAGGTAGGAAGAGTATAAACAATCAGAACTGAATAAAAGATGCTGCTATGATGGTTTTGTATTTGGAAAGAAATAGAGTGATGTACTCAACAACTTTGTAGGAAATCGAGTCGTATGAAAATGTTTTCCATTTTTTAATGGGGAACAGGTTTGGGTTCAGTAACTTTCCAAAAGCTATAGATTTCAGTAAGATGTTTGATGCAATGATAATGGGCATCCTGATTAAAAGTACTGACACTGCTCCCCATCAAAAGAGCACAGTCTAATGGATTTTGAGTGGAGTAACTGGAAATTGTCAGTGGAGATGTTCAATGAATTGGCGTGTGTGTCGTGTTCTGCAAGAACCAGTTCTCATCCTTTATGCTATTATGTATTTTTTATTAATGATCTAGGAGATACATGAAGACAGTCACAGACAGTCATTTTTAAAGAAAAGCCAAATATTGGTCTGATAGTCAATACAGTAGTACAGAATGCTTTATAAACTATATTCATCAAGACAAGGTGCACCTTTATAATAACTGTCTGGAAAGTCATAATTCTAAAGGCAAAGAGTATGGGTCATAGCTAGAAATTTGGAAAGCCGCAACTTTGAAAAATATTGTGGAGACATAGCAGACAGGGAACTCCTGAGATGTTACAGCAGAAAGTTACGCAGTGTAAGTCATGGACATATTGAGGGGAATAGGGCAGGAGGGTATGTGTGTGTATGTCTGTTTACTGGAGCACAATGTTAGGATTTGTGTCAAATGAACTTTCAAAAAATGTTTGAAGGTTGTTGAGGGTTTAGAGAAGAGAGTGTAGAAAATACTTAGGAGCAGGAGATTTATGGAGCTAAGTCTGTTTACCTGATCAAAAAGAAAATTATCAGTATTTAACTTTGCAGAGAAAAGAGGGTGGACATTAATCTCGAGCTGAGAAAGATATAACAGGACCAAGACTTCAAAATAAGAAATACAGAACACATTTTTAACAGTTTTTAACAGTTCAGCTGATTAATCACTAGAACAAACAGCTAAGGAGTTGATGAATTCTCCATCTCTTGATGTCTCTGTAATCACGACTAATACCTTTCCTTGGTGTGT
>NW_008795243.1:129257-148119 GCF_000699145.1 Aptenodytes forsteri | reverse complement strand
TTGTTCTCATCCTAAATCCAAAACCCAGCACTGTACCAGCTACTAGAAAGGAAATTAACTCTATCCCTGCCGAAACCAGGACAATGACTAAAATGCAATTTATTGGTCTCAGTACAAGTAACCAAGGTTGGTGGAGGTTACTAACGTAGGCTAAATTTAAGGGGATAATAGCGCCTAATTTTTAAAAAAAATTCCCCTCCAAGTTAGGAATCCAAGTTATCTTCAAGAAAAAACAATTTACAGCTGTTTATCCTAGTAGGTGTATTAAAGAGAATGTGCATGAGATCTGGGTAAACAGTACCATAATTTGCCAAACAAGTAGCCTGTTGATCACCATCTCTATCAGCCACATGGCTGATTCATCATTGTGTGATCAGGAATCACAAGATTCCTTTCTTGTAGGTTATTTCTTGGTACATTTCAAGGGCAGCTGAAAATTTTATTTTATCCATGTTTATTTGTAAACTTTGTTGTGAAGCTGGATGCACGTATAGGCTAATTGCTTCTAGAGCTCTTACTGCTGACTTATTGACCTGGTTTGTGAAACTTGCTAGATAGATGATTAGACATATGCCACAGGAATCTGAAAACAAAGCCCAGCCCACAGAAAAGTAGAATTCAATATTCAGTGCCCTAAATGACATTGTAAGGGACAAGAATATCCCTATATGGGATGACAGGGACAAAAATGTCCCTATATCACTTCATTGATCTACATATATGTAGTTTTTCTGCAGACTTCTTCAACATCAGAAGCTCAACAACAAAGATGGACATTTCTTCCAATAAGACCAAAATGTGGACCTGCAGATCCCTCCATGGGGGGGTGGGGGTGGGGGTGGAGACTGAGAGACTGAGAGACACAGAGACTGAGAGAGAGACTGAGACTGAAACACTCTCTTGGGGGGTAGAGTTCAGTATCGGGTTGCCTTGAAGGAGAGTTTCTCTCCATTGAGAGTGAGGTGCTAAGCTAATTTTAACGTAGTGAGCCCTATCAGAATACCTTTGTTTCTCTGTGATGACATTGTATTGTCTATATTATTCAAGAGATCAGACTAGATGGAAGAATATTTGGCCTTTAAATCTATAAATTCTTAGAATTCTTTATGCTTTGGTAAAGAGAAGGGTTGATAGTCATGTAATCTTGTACCAATGAGTGAATCAGAATTGGTAGTTTACATAACAAAACAAGAATGAGCAAATAAATAAAGCATTATTGCCTCCGGCCAAGAAGAGTTTGATTTGTGAAACACGCACTTAAGAAAATGTACTGTACCAAGCATTTGAGGATATTTTGCTTGCTTACTGCATAATAACAGCATGACCTCCATTGTGCAAGATACTGCAAATGCAATTGCCATCTTGCAAAAACCAATGCAGTTCTATGATCTTTAACTGAGATATGCTAACTTACTCTAGCTAAACAAACATCCTTTATCAAGCTTTAGGGGAGTGATGAGTAACTGGCAGTGACTGCTAAAGTCATCTGTATAATTTAGGGAAAATTCTGACAAGGAAATCAACTTGGATGTGAGAGTTTGAGAGAGCAAGAACTTAAGAAACAGTTTGACAGATACCACTGAAAATCCTCAGTTTGAGAATCCAGGGAGAACGACTACTTGCTAGCCATCTTCTGGGATCCAGATGGACATGTTCTGAGAAGAGAGGAGTACTTAACCCTACAGTACTGAAAGACACTATCATGTTGTATTCAGTATGGATTGTGTGCTCTGTCTTTTAGCCCTAGGACTTAAAGATCTCAGCTACAAGTGATCTGAGCGTGAGGGGAAAGCATAGCCCCAGAGAACACGAACAGTCAGGAAATAGTCTTGTGTGCATGAATCACATGTACTGGCTGTAAAGTCATGTTGGTAATATTTCAGGGAAAGACATTTGTGAGGGGATTTTCATTATTGCCATAGCGCCACAGTTTCTCTTTCATCAGAAGCGGGTACTGTTATTTTTAGTCTGAAGACTTTTAAATGCTGCATCTTGACCTGCATTCAGAATTACTTTGGCTTTTTTCTTATAGACTGTAGCCCTGAGCGTGGCTTCTCTGTCTACTACAAACAGACAAGTCTTTTGTCTCAAAGTCAGTGTCTTGTATGTCAGTTCACCTAGGTTTTGATGTGTAGATTTTCTGTCTTTTTGAGAGAATAGTACAGAATGTACTATCAAATAAAAAGCCATCATAAGCAGCAGTCTTGATTTGCTGTTTTCCTCACACCGTTCCAGTCTGCAGAAATTTCAGTGCACATCAGTCACTACAATCTGATTAGCAATTGGTTTTGATCCTTCCACTATGCTCTTTTTAGCCACCAGAGATGACAAAACATGAAGGAAGAGGTGTTCTTCAATGCTTTGCATTTCTTAGGATCTTTTAGCAGAAAGAGAGGGAACAATGTATTTGTAACCATTTTGTATTTGGCTAGCTGACCAGCCCAGCCACGGTCTTCATAAAAAGTTGAAATTCAGCTTCTTTCACAGTTGTCTTTTAGTGAAAGAAACCAAAATTAACAATCTGTGTGAAATGTAATATGTGACTTGATAACACATTATCACACAAGTGGCAACTTCAGGATTGAAATGTGAGCACTGGCAGCCTGCATGGTGGAGAGGGTGGCTGAAGCGTTTAGGTGTAGCTGGGCATGCCAGGATATTTTGCAGTGTGCTTCACCAATTGCAGTTCTCTAAAGCCACCTCTGGTTGTAACCTTCTCTTTCGTACAGTGGAAATGGAGGAAGGAAAACATTCTTTGGAGGGAAGTTCTGGTGTGGTGACAGCTTCACTAGGACGTTTAAGCAGAACGGGGTAGTGGTCTGGCCTGGAGAGAAAAAGGAGGGGAAATGTCCTGTCTCTCCTGCTGTTCTCTACAAAATAAGGGCATTCTGTTTTCCCTTTCCTCTTATGATTCTTTAGCTTGTAGTTGACTTTACGCTGCTTCCTACAAAAACTTTTTCTACTGCTTTTTCTATTGCTTTCTTGAAAACTTTTGTTGCTTTTCTCTTTGACCTTTTGCCAGCCCCTCAGGGTTTCAAAGACATAAGCAGTAACCTGGACGTTGAGTGTCTGCCTCACTGTGTGTCTGGAATCATAATGGAGTCATAGGAAGATAGTGAGCTAGCTGGCATTTACTAGCCATGGTACAACATGAGCACAGTGATGTAAAATTGGAGCTAAGAGCACTCACCTCTTTGTTAACTATTTAATGATAATTATTAACAAGTGCTGACCTGTCCTGTACATCACAAAACAGCAACTTGCTGTTAGATGAAGAGCAACTTGCAAGAGTAAGCTTTCATTATGGAAAAAAAATCCACTGTTTTTTCAGGCATTCTTTATAAGTTAGCAAAATACCTCCACCAAGGACCAGTGGACTACATTAGAAATAAAAATACAGCGGCCTCTTGGATGTGTAGCTGCTAAAATGCCTAAACATACTAAATTAATCTTGCATTTAAGAAATAAAGCCACATTAAGATTTTGATGAAAAGTCAATTGTATATATTCTTCTCAGTTACAATGTGTCAAATCTGAGATCCTAGCAGTAGGAAAACAGTACATCTTTTTTTCTTGCCTCCTTTAGTCAGGCTAGAGACAGATATGCTTTACCTTGACCATTTATTTCATAACTCGTCTTACTGTTTATATGATATGCCTTAGTATGCAAAATAAAGAGCAGTCCAGACATATGTGAATCAAAATTATGTTTAGGTCTCACCAAGGGGGGGGGGGGGGGGGGAGAAGAAAAATATTACTTAGCATCCAAGCAAGATTCTGTCTTCACTCATTGAAATAGAGGTTTTTTACAAAGTGTGTGCAGGATCAGTTTCATAGGGACTCATGAAAATTGATGCTGTGCTTACAGGTACACAAATGCTATGGGGAATGGGAAGTCTTCATTATATGTTGCAGAGATAGATAGCCGAGGTAGCTGCAAATATCAGAGAGTCTATAGCCTTGTTATTGCCATGTTCTACTCAAGGTCATTAGACCTGAACAGGAATAATTAACCCAGGCAGAGCATTGGATTAATGGTTACACTTCTTCTGGTACCTTCATGAATAGAACTGCAAACTCCGCAAAAATACATGTTGTGAATCTAGGAGAATGCATCACTGTGAGTAACACCTGCAGACCGTGCACATTTTGAGGTCATCATCTTTTCTGGCACAGCTGTTTCTCTCTCTGACTCCGTCATGGGCTTTTGCAGCTGCCTTCCCCCGTCCTCACTGGTTCAGGGTTCTGGTTTTTGTGCTTAGCCAGAATTAGCCTCTCCCCTCTGCCTATGAGAAAATGGGGAAATTCTTCTTCAGTTTTGAGGTGGAGTATGATCAAAGCAGAAAGGGGTTTTTTTGCAGGGTTCTAGCTATTCTCTTGTTGATTCAGTTTTCCAGAGAAGTAGGAACTCAATGAAAAGCTATCACAGGTAAAATGGGCAAAATTAAAATGTACTGACATAAGAGACCTTCACAAGAAGACCATGAGTATAATACCAACAAAAGATAAGGAAAAATAAGTAGTTTTTTTAAAAAAAATACTCAATTTCCTTTTAATATTTTCAAAAAACTTTAGTTTGTCAAGTGCCATATTAAAGTAAGGGTAGAGCGCGTATCAGAATAGTCTGCAGAAGTCCAACATTTTCAATAAGTTCTGTGTCCTAATTTTATCTTTTCATTTTCAGTCTAACAACTGCTAAAACTATGACTAAACATTTAGAATACATTAAAATAAAAGGATTTAGCCTACTCTTGCCTGAATTGGATTGAATTTCCCTGAAGTCCTCTGAAGAGTCCTTGAAGCTCTTGCTTTATTTGCTAATCCATATTTCCTGCATCCTACTCAGATATTGAATGGATTACTGTACGTAACTTCTTCAGACGTTAAGTTTAGCTTAAGCTTTTTCTAATTAAAAAAAAAAGCATGAAGAAGTTAGATATTAGTTGGAAATTATGTGTATATCTCTGTCAAGTTCTTCAAGGAACTGATTAATTTTGGAGGCCATACCAGGCAAATGCCTGAACGCAAGCCTCATCAAAACGTTCTAGGGTGTTGACAATAGCGTATACCTTGCACAATATTGCTTCCCTGCTAATCTCGTTCTCCTTAAAGGAATTGTGGACATTTCATTTTAAATTTTAGGAGCGTCTTCTACTTTCTTTACTGCCTGCTCACATTGCCATGGAAATGAAAGCAGAGATCATTCAGAGGTTACAAGGTCCCAAGGCAGGCCAGCTGGAAAACACCAACAACTTCCACAATTTGTATGTCAAAAGGCACACCAATGTAAGGTATTGTACTATAATAAAATGTATCAAGAACATTCAGAAAAATTTTGAAAAGCAAGTGTTAAGAGACCAATTAAGAAAATAATTGTTTTAATATGTTTTTCAACAACTTAATGTTTGATTAAGGCCATTAATTTGATCAAATGCTAACAATCTCCTGTTCCAGAAGAGCAACAAAGGTGATTGATAATACAAAGGGGTTGTTTAGAAAAAGCCACGCGTTAACAGCCTTTCTTCATAATGTCTTAAATTTTCAGGTTAAAGTACCAAATCCTGCTTTCATGTATACTAGTCAAAATTGTAATTCGTGTCAATTATATTATTCTGAATTTGTAATTTTCTTAACTGGAGCAATTTCTCAGGTTTTATATAATGTAAATAGAGGCAGCTGTATCACATGTATTTTACACAGTATCTGAGATAAAATATTCTGCTGACAAATCTAATTATTTATTAATTATAAATTTCTACAAGTTAGAAAAATAATTCACCATTTATTTCAAATATTCTTTCATCTTTACAAGTTGTTTTGCCTGTTTTTTTGATTGGGCAAGTTAATTTGAATGACATTCTTAGAAATTACATTTTTAAAGCAAGTATTGCAGGACTTTTGAGGAAGTTCATTTTCACTTGTAAGCACAAATACTTTTTCCTTAGCCTGATTCTATGAATTGGTCAAGTTTTCTTGGTGAATAGAAACATAGTGTATGGCTTGAATATCTTAGCAACCAGGCTTGAATTTAATAGTCTGAGTAACAAGTGAACAGAGACTTCCATGCTGCATATCATTGACAGGTAAATCTAGACAGAAAATGTCTACAATGATAAAAAGTTATTAAATAATTTCTAATAACAAACATGTTTATTGAAATAATTGCCATTATTATATTGCCAATTTGTGAGTAGGAAAAAAGTTTCTATTTTTTGAATACACTGTAACAAATATAGGTATAGAATGCCTATAAATACCTATAAATATAGGTTTACATGTAAACGTGATACCTGTGAAGGTAATACCTATAAAGGTAATAACAGGTATATATTACATATAAACGTAACGCCTGTAAAGGTAAATGTAGGTTTACCTATAAATGTAGTTATATTTATTTCTCTACATTTAGCAGTGGCCATTTTGCGTACGGGCATACCTCTGTGAAGTTCCAGAATGCCTACTTTCAGGTTTTGCTGTTGATTGATTGATAAATCTGAGTTCTGCAGAAGGAAACTGTGACCAAGTTTCTGTTCATTTCTGTTGTAGCATCTTGTATGCTGATATCGTGGGATTCACTCGTCTGGCCAGTGACTGCTCGCCAGGGGAATTGGTGCACATGCTAAACGAGCTGTTTGGCAAGTTTGATCAGATTGCAAAGGTGGGTTTCTACTGGGCTGCTAGAGTTAGTTTAAGTAAGTAAGTCATCTTTAATTTTTTTTTTTTTCCTTCTTCTACCTTCAGACAGCATTTCTGAGGCTTTGGCAGGAAGATTAGACTTGAAATGTGTAAAGAAAAAATCTGGCTCTGGTCTGAGTGTAACAGTGTGTTTCTGCCAGTGTGACAATCTGTGAAACCCAAGATAGCTCTCTCTAATAGGACCAATAGAGACAGATCATGAAGCCCCATAAAGCTTAATGGAAGGTGAACAGCTCTTTAAATAGATTGTTTACAATAACAAGGATTAAGAAACTCAAGATAGAAAACTGATACAGTCAGTTTTCTGATCTCTGGAAAAGCATTTAAGAGACTGGAGGACAAGAGAGACAATACTGATCAAAGCAATTTTAATTACTGACCACAGCCTCTTGATTACTCAAGAAAAGATTCAAATATAATCAGAAGTTCTTCTGTTTATTTAGGTGTCATTTTTATAAAAATTACATCAAACCATGCTATGTGTGATGGTGAAATCAGAAACACTAAAATAGATAAAAATAAAAAAAAACAAACAACATTTTTCTGTGGTTTTTATTAGTCCAAAAAATATTGTCCAGTATTGGTTAAAAAAACCCCAAAACTTTATATTGCCTTAGAGTACAAAAGATACAAATAAGATTATGATTGCTAGTTTCAGGAAGTATTGCATAGTACATCTTCAAAGATGTAAATGTGGAAGGCTAGGTCTTTTGATTTCATATTTCAAATAAAAAGACTTTATTTAGATTGAGTGCATGATACTTTGGCTCAGTTCTTTAATCTAAGGTGTGAACAACACTGCAGATCTATGTTTTGCAGTGAACTTACTTCCTGGTTTTGCCCATTAAGGACCACAACAGATGGAGGAATCATCCGTACAAAACTCTCTGACAGCACTTCTTTTTTAGCAAGCCAAATCCTTCTCTACTGAGACAAGCTTAAGTAGAATGATTTTGCTAATATCATTTAAGTCAGTCTTTGTAACAGTAACCCTTCATTTATGTAATTCAAGCTGAAACTGACCATCTCACCTTGCTTTTTCCTCCAGGAAAATGAATGTATGAGAATTAAAATCCTAGGTGACTGCTATTACTGTGTTTCTGGACTACCTATATCTCTTCAAAATCATGCCAAGAATTGTGTGAAAATGGGACTGGACATGTGTGAAGCCATTAAGTAAGTGCTGAACTTTTTGTTAAATATTCAACAGTAAAAATTCTGTCTCTTTTCTATCTGTAGCTGTGCTGCTGGTTGAAACATTCAGACCTCTAGTAGTTGGTGTGTTTTACTACAAGGTCCAGCATGGTAATCTTGATCTCAGCCTCAGCAAAGAAATTTTTTAAGATGTTGGGTTGTGCCAGGCTATCTCGTTACTACACCGTAAAGTTGATTAAGGACCTGGAGCATTGCTCATAAAAGGAAAGGCTGAGAGAGCTGGGACTGTTCAACCTGGAGAAGAGAAAGCTGAGGGGGAAAAATCTCATCAGTGCATTTAAGTACCTGAAGGGAGAGTGCAAAGAAGATAGAGCCAGCCTCTTCTCAGTGGTGCCCAGTGACAGGAAAGAGATGATGGGCACAAACTGAAACACAGGAGGTTCCCTCTGAACATCAGGAAACACTTTTTTCACTGTGAGGGTGACTGAGCACTGGCACAGGTTGCCCAGGGAGGTTGTGGAGTTTCCAACCTTGGAGATACTCAAAATACAACTGGTACGGCCCTAAGCAACCTGCTCTAGCTGGCCCTGTTTTGAGCAGGAGTTGGACTAGACAATCTCCAGAGGTCCCTTCTGACCTCAGCTATTCTGTGATTACGAGATGGTAAATATCCCAATAGACATCACTTAGGACTTGGGAAGTTTTGCTTTTTGCAGAATCATGATGCTGCCACCCACTTGTTAGTCAAATGGCTCTGTGAGAGGCCAGAGCTCCTGGCTCCTGATGAGTTTGAAGTTCAGTGGTGGTCAGGAGCAGTTGCCCCTCCACAATTAAGATGCCTCAAGCCCTGAGCCTGTGGAGTGATACTGAGCATGTCTACCAAAGACATTTCTAAAGGCTTACAGATTCCTAGGCTGAGGCCTACTTCCCATGTTGTTAAATAAGCAATAGTATGTGCCTGTCTTACTAGACCCCAGGTTTAGGTTTAGTTTCAGTTTTTCTGTAATTAATTTTTTAGTTGAGGACTTTCTAAAAGGTTTTGTCAGTTAACACATTAAGGCACCACTGAGAATTCTGTGCTTATCAGCAGTATTTTGGATTTGTGGGTTACTGTATTTGTCCCTTATTTCTTTCCCATAATCATTGTGCTTGTTCTGTCTTTGAAACAGAAAACAGAACAAGGTATTTGCGAAACCTAATGTGATTTCTTTTGAAATAGCAGTTGTAACTTACTTAAAGTAACTCAAGTAATAACAGGAGGCTTGATATGATTGTGAAAGAGGAAGAAGAAATATGGTTGTATCTGATGGGTTAACACTTGTAAGGCATCTGAGGATACAACTAAAGGCATACTTAAGGAATCCTCTAGTTTATTACTGAAGATTAGATTGGGAATGCATTATAGGCAACTGTAGCAGTTCTGAAGACGGCAGGACTCCAAAGAAGTCTTGCGAAAGGGCAGCTTTACTCCCATTCATCTCTTCACCTGACTGCTATCTGAACTGTCAGTGCAGAGTAGAAATAACTCTTTTGTACACTACCTGCCCTGGATGAGTTCTGCCACTGAAGCTGGACACATTTCAGTATGAGGGTACCTAAACCTAGTTTGGATGTCTGCACATCATGCTGAAGGGTCTTAAACCTGCCTATCCAGAAACTTCAGTTCAGTATTGTAGTTTATTTGTTAAGCAAGGGTCTGATTCTGTTAGCTTCTTTAAAAAACATTTTGTGAGGAAAGGACAACTAAAACACCTTCCACTTCTTTTTTTTAACAAAAGTCAGATAATTCTCTGTCTGTAATTCATACCTGAAGTTCTTTTTAGCTTCTAGGAGTTAAAATATTGTAAATGGTTACTTATAGCAGTTATCGTTAATGGCACAAATATCTTTTCTGTAGCAAAGCTAAGTTTCCTTTGATTAAAATTACGGTATATCTAGGTGAGTTACACTTTGCAAAAATATATGTCACGTGGAGGTCTGGATATTTGGTAGTCACCAGTGTGATTTGTTTTTTTACACAACTGGACTTTGGTTTTAAAACTTGGTATACTCTTCTGTTAGTTTCAGTTCCAATTTTGATGTTTTTTTTCCTAAATCACATTTACCATTGTCCAGGTAGCAGAGTAAGCAATTACCTCATCCTTGTGAGGTATATGTGTGGTGTGCACCTCATCATGAAATGGAGAGTTATGTTGAACAGTGTTGTCTCAGTGATTATCTAAACAGACGTACAAAAGTGAATCCTCTAATCCTTAAATACTACCCTCATATGTGTGTAATTGTAGTCACAAGAGGGTTTCGGCTTTCAGTTGCCTGGTCTTGTGATTCCATCCAGGGTAATTACTGTATGGGTAGGTTGATTAATGCAAATTTGGTTCTTTTCCTTTTAAGGTATTCACAGAAAAGGTGTAGTATTTGTGGAAACTGGGATTTTTATCTCCTTGCTTTAGGAATCTTTTGTAAAACTAACCTCAGTACAGGAATCAGGTTGCTGCATTTTCTGAAATGTCTTTTTCTTCATCCAGATATGGTTGTACCTTACATTGTGTCCAAAGAAATCTATTTTTTTAAATGGTACTTGGAGTACTTCTCCTTGCCAAGCATTAAAATCTACAGATTTGGTTGCTTCCTCAGTTGCTTTCACTGGATGCTTTCTCTTTTTCATTTAGATACACTAGAACATTATTATCATTAAACCAATTGCTTCTCTAGCATATCAGGAATGAAAGCTGACATCCCTTCAGTAGAGCAGTAGGTAAAAGAGTTTCTGTCCCTAAGTTCTGACTCCCCCCCTTTTTTGGGGGTTGGCTTAAAAATCAGGCTGATGGAAAAACAATGCTAAGCTCAAGCCATAAATTGCCCTTCACAAAGAACTGAAAGTATAATTTTGCACATCATAATGCAATGCTTTACTTGAGCTCAGAGAGCAATCTGTCAGTTCCTCACACTTCAGAACTTCCCAGTTTTCTTTGAAATAACTTTCTGCTCAAGCTGCTATCAAGTATGTTCTTTGTTAATGCTGGATGATAAGGTCCTCCTTGGTAGGAGCAGCCTTATAGAGTAGAAAATTATCTTTTAGTTGTATAGCACATTCTGATCTGACTTTATTACTGTAGTCAGAATTCACAGCGCTCTGTAGACAGATGCCTGATTATTACAGCCTGTTTACATCTCTGTAAGAATTAAGGAATCTGTACCCCATGTTTTGAAATGCTTTCAAAGTATTATGTCAAGTGTTGCAGCCTGCAGGTGAATAGAAATTACTGATTATTAATCAACTCCGTATTTCGTAGTGTGATTGCTGCATCTTTGTGTGGAAGCATCTCCTGAAATACTTCTGTGGCCTGTAAAACTAGAAGTAGTAATACTCTTGCTGTTGGAAGTGTGTCACTCAATATATTGTTTGACTCACTGTCTAAAATATCTTTTTTGTCAGATACGAGTTTTTGTTATATTCAGTCACTGAGGTGCAAACTGAGCCCTCAGTGTGCAAGTTACTGAAATAAAGCAGTTTGCTGTTTAGATTAACAGTTCTATATAGATTTTACTTCCTGAATATGGTTTCAGTTCCAGTTCTCTTTGAAGCAAAAAGGAGGAATTCTACCAAATTACCAGGTGATCTGTAGTACAAAACCTTATTCAGCCTTGTTTCCTAATAATGTGTAGCTCCATTTTGAGCAATTCAGCCTCTTTGCGCTACGGATTGTTTCCATTTAAATGTGTTAGTAGTCCCATTGATTAATTGCTTTGCTTCTCTGCTCTATGTTGGAACAAATCCAATGTATCTTATAGTCTGCAGCCTGCTTGCCCAGGAATGGGATGCTCACCTTATCAAGCCATAGATGCCAGTGCTACCTGTGATGTTGAGAGCTGGCCACCTTAATTGCATGCTTTAAGGCTAGAGCTTATCTGTTAAGGGAAAGTATGTTTGTGTATGAATGTATGTGCTGTTTTCCTTCAGCCCAAACTCCACCCCTTTGTCTGTCTGGTGACTTCCTAATTCACGTATTTCTCAGCCACAGATTCTCAAAGGCTGTCTTTGATTTGGTAGCGTGAAATGAGTTCCATTTCAGAGGAAAGTGAAGGAAACTGGTGGATGAAATGGTTGTACCAATTTGAAAGCTAGATGCAAAATAAAGTAACTTTTTTTTAGGTATGATTTCATTCCTGCAGGTCTGATCCAAAAAGGAACTATGCTTTTAAAGCTGGCAATTTGCAGGGAACTAGGTGCTCAAGCCTCACTGAATGTGTTAAAGTGCGTAAGACAGGACTAGATGAGTCTTTGATAACTAGTCCAGAATTACCGATGAATAAAGCTCAGATAAACAGAGTAGATGCTTTCCTAGTGACCTGAACTCTTGCTTGTGTGGAGTAAAGTTGCTACAACTACCTGCAAGCTAACCATGCCAGTGAAGAACATAGAATCCTTACAAACTCGAATTTCAGGCTGCAATAGGAAAAATACAGTCTTGATGAGTATTTTGACTGCCCAGCCAGGATGGGCACACTGACTGTGGTGTGCTGAGGGAAACCGGAGAGACTGTGGGAGCAGAAGATGAAATAATAGTGGGAAGTTTCAAATATACTTGTGTAGGTAAGACAAGTGTCCAATGGGGATGTGATAGGCTACATTCTTAGACGCATTCAGTGCCTGCATCGTCGTAGCAATTGTTCAGAAAGCATAGGAAAGAAGTAGTAAACTCTAATTTGGTCCAGAGTAACACTTCTAATTTAAAATCTTCTGTGGTTTCTTTAATTTGTGAGACAGAAGAGAAGATTCAGTTCTGGAACATACTCTACTTGCTCCCCTCCTTAACTCCTGAGAGCTTATTATAAAACAGACCTTATGGCTTGCTCTCCAGAATATGGCAGGGCAGCCTTTCGACAAGCACTCCTAGAGGATAAATGTTCCTCTTCCACTTTGCCCAGTTTTGTAAAACACTTTTCTGTTTTCCAAAGTGTTAAGCTTGTGTCATATTCCTTGCGCAGAGCAAAGTGGTGTTTGTCATTTGCTGACTGCTTACAAAGATCATTAACAAGCAGTTCATTTTCAAGTGTGTCAGCTACAGGAGAGCAGTGTAAAATGGCAAAGTGAAAAGAGGTATCAATAAACACTTGATAGAGACTGAGGGAATTAAAAAAATTCACCTCTCTTAATAACTTCAGAACACAGTTTAACAAAATACTTTCAGTCATGCTCCTGTTATTTTCATTTCCCAGAAAAAGAAGACTTGAGGACTACTGCTTACACATAGGATTTACCATATCAAATTAAGCGTGTTAAGTTCTATGTTCCCTTTCAAAAAAAGAAGAGAAACAGGCCAATTTAATTCTGTAATTCAGAAGGTACAGAGCTGATGATTCTCATCATTGAAATTGAAGATGTTGCTAGAACTATGAACCTGACTCTCACACAGGAGCCATTGGGGTTTCTTATTCTGTAGTTGTTCCTTCCATCAACACCCTGAATTCCCCTAAGATTAATGTATGTACATGTTCCTTATTACTGGTTAGGTTTTGGTCCATATGAGTTGGGGCTTAAATACATAAATCCAGTTAAGTTACGATCTTCCCATTTCTTAGAACTGTATAAGCCTGTAGACATCTGAATTAATCTTCTAGCTCTTTACATATGTCGTTAGGTACCTATATGACATATGTCTGAAAATGTTCTGGTTGTTTGACTTTAGTCACCCACCTGTGATTCAGAGAAGCCTCTTCTGGAAAGATTAATGCCTATCTTATGTGTAGGGCTCTTCTGAGGTTTAGGCTGGGGTGAACAGATACTTCAACTCTGTCTAAAGTCACTGGATAGGTCAAAGGTTTAGATGTGGTCTGGACAGTGAGGGTGGCCTCGCATTCTTTGTATGACAATCTAGCAGGTACAGTGTTCACCAATCATGTGGAAGGCTGTTGAGCCTATGTTCTCCACAGCCTGAATGGCGCTGAGCCCATATCCCCAAAAAGTGTATGAGCCACCAGCCTGTAGAATATCCTGAGGTGCTGCGTTTTTCATCCTTCCTCTCAGAGCAGAACCATTTGCGAGCAGACACGCGAGAGTGATGGGACCTGACAGAAGCCAGATATGAGAAGGTCTCCAATGTAGATATTAGGGTCTTCAGATAGAAGGGCTCATAACAGTAGTTCCAGATCTCCAAAATATGTTTGTTGGACTGTCGCTGCATTAAAAACCATACCAAAGGCTGCCTGTAGAACAAAAATAGTCTCTGGGTTCTACCATGAGACCAAACATTTCCACTACTTAGTTCAGCCCTCCCAAATAATTTCAAATTAGTATAAAAGAAGGGACTTAAGACATGGACTTGAGAATTAATATTTACTGCAAATAGTTGCAAATATAGATAAGAGTAAAGGTAATATATAAAAATAATCCTAGCACAAAAAGAATAGCGGCAACACTAAAAAGAAATAAATGTTATCACCATTGTTACTGCTAATTTGACTGGTAAATTAAAAGAAAACGGGGCCGTATTATGTACATTAACACAAATTTTCTTCTCAACTACAGGAAAGTGAGAGACGCAACTGGAGTTGATATTAATATGCGCGTAGGAGTGCACTCTGGGAATGTGCTTTGTGGCGTTATTGGGCTACAGAAGTGGCAGTACGATGTGTGGTCACACGATGTTACTCTGGCAAATCACATGGAAGCTGGAGGAGTCCCAGGGTAAGAGGCTTCTCTGTTAACCTTTGGACACATGGATTTTTGTACCATGGAGAAATGCACAGGTACCATGTCTTCAGCCATCAGCCTTCATGGAGAAGCCTGAAGTAATTCTTAGTGCTTTCTTTAAAAAAAAACAACCGGGTACTCAGTATTTCCCATGATTTAAAGAGTATTTTTTTTGTGGATGGAAACCTTTAGATTTATGCCCATTACAACTTCTAAGAATTAGATTAGAGGGACTGTAAATGAAGTGAGCAGTGTATAAAAAGTATATCCAAAAGCTAGTAAAAAAGGTGGATCAGGTTCAACTTATGCTTTTGATTGGTGTTTGTGATTCTGTCATTCTTTTAAAATATAATTTCAGCCGTGTTCACATCACCTCAGTCACCTTGGCACATTTGAATGGAGCTTACAAAGTGGAAGATGGGGATGGAGATGTGAGGGACCCATATCTGAAAGAGCATAATGTTAAGACTTACTTTGTAATCAATCCTAAGGTTAGTAGTACTTTTATTTTGTGGCCAGTCATAGTTATTTTTGAGCAGGACCACTAATCTCTTTATTGAATAATTCACTACCATAAGATATTGATCAGAGCTATTACTGATGCCTACAAATACATAATGTTTGCATTGCAAATCTTTCCTGCTCTTCAGAAATAAGTCTCTGATATTTCCCAGCAATATCATTAAGAATTGCAGGTTCTTAGCATCTCTCCATTTTTAAGTTCCTAAGCACACAGATACGTGGTACCAGATGATGCATTACTGCTTCAAAAGGTAATGAACACCAAGGCTGATATCACCTTTTATTCTCTGTCAACCAGGGAGAGAAGCGAAGCCCTCAGCACCACATTAGGCCTCGACATACTCTTGATGGAGCCAAAATGAGAGCTTCTGTCCGCATGACCCGGTACCTGGAATCTTGGGGAGCAGCAAAGCCATTTGCACACTTGCACCACAGGGACAGCATGACCACTGAAAACGGCAAGATTAGCACAACAGTAGGGGCCTACTTATGTCATTTCATACAATTTAGCAATATTTGAAAGGAAAAAGGTGCTCACTGCTAAATACCTCGTTATTTCTGATAGAAGAAGATACATGCGTTTGTACAGGGCATAAACCCAGTGAAGTTGCTGGGAGCTTTTCCATTGGCATCTGAGTTTTGGATTAGATTCTAAGGAGCCATGTCTTGCTATAAGTGCATCTCTGAATCATAAGGAGTCCAATGTACTTACTAAAATACACAATTTGACCCTCTGAGCTTGAGCCCCAGTCACAGCATGTAGTGTGGCTGCTGTTCACCTTGTGGAGAGACATTTTGGACATAAAGCCAGAGTGCAACACCTTTGGGAAGGAACACTTTTGATACAGAGACATTCCCTGAGATTTATTGGCTATTTAGCCACATTCTGTATTTGGAACATGGCCAAACCTGGAGCAAAGACTGAGAAGTTAGAATATCCCTGTGGTACCTGGAGTGGAATTTATTAGAAGAGTTCTCTGGGAACCAAATCCATACTCACTAACATCTACCTTTTGAAGGTGCACTAACGCTCATCAGCTATGGCTGATGGCCTGAGTTTTGCAGTGCTGTAGTGCCATGTTACCTCTCTTACAATGAACAGAAAAAATTTCTTTTTAATTTTGCTAACGCTATTTTACTGCTGTCAGTAAGACACTGTCAGTCCACAGCTTGTACATTGCATTATCTTTTACTTCTAAAAAGTGCAAACATAAAGGTAAATTCTAATAGTTTCCAACATTGGCATTCAGTTTTCTTCCTGTTACATATGAGAACATAGGATTGAGCCACCTAACCCATCTTGTTCAAAAAACACAGTGTATCAGAATGTGGATTGTGACGTGTTCGTTACAGAAAGTACCCAGCCATGACTATTAATCACAAAATAAATGTGGCTGTGATGGCTGCTGTTGCTTATAAAAAAAAATAATGACCATTGCCTGTATTAGGCCACTCAGGTCTGTTTTTTTCAAAAACACTTAGCATTGGCTTTTGCTGAAGCTGGCAGGAGTTTGGGCTACGTTAAAAAAGTGGTGACTTTGAAGCAGTGAATTTCTAGTAAAGCAAAACATTCTTGGATTCAGAATGCTGTATTAGTTATTTAGTGTTTATAATGATAGATCAGTTTGTCTCCAGGTCACTCCATCTTCACTCTTGGCTGGATTTTTTTTTTCAGACAGTTTTAATCTAATGCTAAAAGTATTTGTATTGAAAACTTTTCTCCTTACTTGACCCTGTTTTCAACACTATTTTTAAAGCAAATTAATGTTGTCAAAGTCTGTTATAGTTCATAGGTATTTTCTTTCATTTTTTAGGATGTTCCCATGGGGCAATATCATTTTCAGCGTTGCAGAGAGAGGTAAATTAATTTTTAAAAATCACTTACTCATATAAAGTCCATATAAATACATATACGTTCATATGCATTCATATGTATATAAGGCATGCTTTCAAATATTGAGGGCCATTTCTCTCCCAAACTATTTTTTCAGCCGATATCTCTTACATAGAGAAGGGCTTTGGAAACAGATTTGGCAGACATGTTACTTATGAATTGCAAATCCTGCTAACAAATAACATTATTCTGAATTAGTATAAGTATGTTGATGGACTACTATTAGTTTCTCCTAACAACCCAATTACTCTATCAGTGGGGAGAAAATTATATGCAGGAAAATTGAGAGGAGGCACAGAGGGGTAAGAAAAGGGAAGATGAAAAGGGCTGTTAATAATTTGTGTGACAACAGCTAATAATATGTACTAAAAGAGACATTTTATATATTTTGTTAATTGCTTTGTATTTGCATTGTGTTTTATTATTTCAAAGTCTGCAGCATGTTTGCAGTAGTAAACTTCCAAAAGGTATTTCGTGGTCTTCCTGTAGTGTTCCCGCTACGCACAATGTTTGCAAAATCACAGTACCTTTAAGTTTTCATTCTCCTGCTTGGTACTTCAATGACTAGGGCAAGATGGTGAGAAATGGAAACTGGGTTGAACTGATCACTTCTTTAAAAACACCCAGAATTTCTAAATCAAGAAAAGAATGACATCTGTTTAAAAAACAAGCTTAGCACTGTCAGAAACCTGGAATGGTTAATTTTTATTTTAATGACCTGATAACACTTCAGATAATGTCTTGCAAAATTGTAAGTAATATCACATATACCATAAAATCGCTTGAAAGAACCTTTTAAAATTTGTATTTTCATTGTCTTTGGTTATGCAAACAAGTCATTCTGTCTGTTCCTTCCCCATCTCTCTGCTTGGTAAATGTCTCCTCAACAAATCACAGGTTACTAGAGAGCTATGCGATTACCCAAAATATTGCTAAATTCCAGAAGATGAACAAGTTTTGACTGAATATGCATGATATTAATAAAAACAGTATCTGATTTTAAAACTGAGCATTTACATTTGGACAGTATATCAAAAGGACTTCTATCAGCCTTACGGTAAAAAGATCATCATTGGACTGTGGTATTTGCAAATAATGCAATTCTTTACGATTCTGAGATGTTCTTGCTTTTGTGTTTCTAAATTCCACTCCAAAATAGACCCAAAAAATGTTGCCATGTGTCTTGATACCATATTATGGAAGGAGTTTCTAGAAACCATTACTGGAGTCTAATGTCCGTAGTGAGGCATATAACTAGGATTCTAGATAAACTAGTTAGTCATTCCCACAGGAGAGAGCTGAAATGATAATAAGCACTTTGAAAATCAGTATTTTATTAGAATATGAAAATGTGGGTTTTGAAGTCTGACTGTAGGCTTCTGTTTGTGGCAGTCTTAGGTCTTTTTTTGTTACACGATAGTCTTATGTTGTTAGGGATCTGCCAAGAGGATTAAGTGTGATTAGATAATGTCTCCTCATCTGTCTAGTTATTTCTCCTAGGCAGATTGTTTCATATGTGAAAAATAAGTTGTAAACACTTTCTTATCTAAATTCTATAGCATTGAATAGGCATGAAATCAGTTGGGTTGTTTAAAGTTACTTTAAGTACACTGATATCATTTCTGTATGAATTTGAATCCTGCAACAGGTTATCAGTTTGGGGGAAATAACCCAAAAACTTCATGAAGAAAATCCGTGTTCCCTTTGACAGGGTTCAGTCTGTAGGTTAAGAAAATTTTGGTAAGCAGAGTCAAATTTCAGATCTGACTGTTGACTTCTTACAAAACACTGTTATTAAGTTAATATTGGATTTAAGTTTTCAAGAGGCAGAGATATAATCTGGTGTCGTGATTTAACCTCAGTCAGCAACTGAGCACCACACAGCCACTCGCTCACTTCCC
>NW_008795243.1:99763-129151 GCF_000699145.1 Aptenodytes forsteri | reverse complement strand
TACTGAGCATGACGTCACATGGTATGGAATGTCCCTTGGGCCAGTTTGGCTGTGCCCCCTCCCAGCTTCTTGTGCACCTGCAGCCTTCTCAGTCGGTAGAGCATGGGGAGCTGAAAAGTCCTTGGCTAGTGTAAGCACTACCTAGCAACAACTGAAACATGGGTGCGTTATCAACTTTGTTCTCATCCTAAACCCAAAACCCAGCACTGTACCAGCTACTAGGAAGGAAATTAACTCTATCCCTGCCGAAACCAGGACATCTGGCAATATTTGAAATATTCTATTTTTAAGGAGAGCGCAACTGCTGAAAGGACTGATGATGTTTGCAGTAACATGTTAGTAAAGACAAACCCATTCTGATGATCCTCTGTTGGGTTCATGCTGAGTCCAGTGAAAAGAAAAGATCCTTTTTTTCATTGCAGTTGTGTTATAAGTTATAAATAGAGGAACATGACATATGTTTGAAACTAATTTCAGACTTGGTGCTCAGTTTTCTTATTAAAAATAAGAAAACATTTCCAAGAAAAGAAGAGTTAGCAGGCTTTTGGTAGAGAATACTTACTATGCCTCAGTGCACTAGCACATTATTTTTTTATCATACAATTCTGACAAGGACTATTAAAAATAACTACAAGAAACAGAAATGTTTTATGAATTTGAGCATATTCCCATTCTTTTTCATGAATTCGTAACACTGTGGAAGATTTTCCTTCAACCAGAATTTCTTGAACTCTCTTGGTTTGTTTTTTTTATGAAACGTTTTCCTGTGTTTGTTTTTTAAGTGCTCCCTAACAGCTAAACTCTAGATTTGTGTGTGTGTGTGTGTCAGACTCTGTAGCTTATGCTGGTTTTGTTAAGAACTTATTATGAGGCTCAGTGTGCCTGAAGCCTATAGCTGCTATTGCAGCATAAATGTGAAAAAAATGTTATCCTCACAAGTTTATGCCAGCTATCACCCCATTGTTTAAAGTTAATGTTTATTAACAATGTATTGATTTTCCAAAGTATCTTCCCACATTTTTCATTTCAGAACAAAATCACAGAAAAGAAGGTTTGAGGAGGAACTGAATGAGAGGATGATCCAGGCCATTGATGGAATCAATGCTCAAAAGTATGTTTTTCTCCTCTGTTGTCTCCTTCCTTCAACTTTGACATAAATTTGCAACAGAGGGTAGTGTTTACCATTTCTTGCTCCCACATGCACACATAAGTCTGAAAACAGTAAAGATGTCACTAATACTGGCATAGGAAGCTCTGCACATTGTGAAGATAGGCTGTACAGGAACATGTTCTACTATATGGGATAAGACAGTGCCTGTGAATCATGGTATGACAGAGGTTTTTGGCTTGTCTTGATCATCATGGCAAAGGGATTTTTGCTCTGTAACTGTTCATATCTGTACACTCATAGCCATAACTCTACAGAATTATCTCATCTGAGAGCAGAGAAGTAAGACACAAGAAATAGCTGGCTCAGGAATCAGAATGACGTGAAAATTGATGCTTTACAATTTTCACAGAAACATCTCAGAATTAGAAACTTTCCCTAAAATCATAGTTTAATATCTCTTTATTTCAACTGGTTGGTTGATTTCTTAGAGAAGGCTAAGCTTGATGGCATATTGAAATCATTGGGGGAGGCAACATGGCATGTATTTTTTCTGTGTCCTAGGAAGAGCTGGAGGCGGTATTGATGTTCTCCATTTGCTGGTGAATAGATAAAACTGAGAGAAAAATCAATACCTGCCCAAAATAGGTGTTCAGGTTTCTTATATTTATCTGATGAAATAAGAGAATTGCCCTTCAAAAATGTGGACAATAATTTTCCCCCCTACTTCTGTTACTCAGGATCTTAATCAGCTGAGCATTACACCTAATAATTAAATGCTCATATGTCACATTTGGTTTTTTGCTTCTGATAGTCCTATTAAAAGGTACTTGGCTTTAGGAAAATATTTTTCAGTTGTGATTTATAGAAATTAGTGTTGATAGTTATAGGTGATACAAAGAATACAGTGAAAGAGGGTAGGTCATGTGATAGGCAAAGCCTTTTGATTATACTAGACTTGCCTAAAACAGCTATATAAATTTTGGCAGTTTTTATGTGTCTTCAGGTACACTTGCTCTGATAAGTGGATTGTAAAAATGATGGTTTGATGTCAAAAGTAAAGCATCTGTATAAATGCATTAAAATAAAGTATTGGTATGATTATACTGTATGTTATTTTATCTCAGAGAATCCCTGTCTTATCTAATTAGTGCATAAAATTTAGAGAAACTTGGGGATAAAAGACATTTGTGTGATAAAAAAGGTTTCTGAAAAAGTTTCAGTGCATTTTATGAATTACATGTGGAATTGCAGAAAGATAAGGAATGATCTTATATATCAGAGAGGCTGAACGCCACCTTCCAAAACTAGATTCTCTACCTAGCCCTGTATTGATTTGCTGAATGAATCACTTGAACGATATTATTCAATTGCGTACCTGAGAATAACTTCTCAAAAGTGCTGATTCCCCAAACGGCAAGTTAATTCAATAATATTTTAACTATGTGAATGCCAAGCACTTGGAAATATTAGATAAAAGATTTCCTACATTTGGGACACAAAACTAATCGCATTTTTGTTTTCTTTATAATTGTGCGGGTTTTTTGTGCCTCGATTTTTTGGCTGTAAAATGAAAATAACACTATCAACTAATCTAATGAGTGGTTGTGGTTGTGAAGTGGTTGGGGAGCTAAATCTTTTGCTTTTGTGAATCAAGAGGAAAACTTCAGAAAATCTATGAGAAAACTGGTATTTCTAAATGTTTAGAAATAGGTCTATGACTGAATGAAGAAAATTATAAAAAAACATTATTGCACATAAAATATGGTATCAAAATTACCATTCTTTTAACCTTTTTAATTAGAAAATTGCATGAAAATAATTCAAAAGCAAACATTCATTGAACAGAGCCATTGTTTCTTCCACCCTGAGCTGTCAGCACGGTCTGACTTTTTCATCCACATCATGGTTCTTTGCCATGTTTCATTCTATGAAAAAAGTAACTGGTTGCAAGCAAATGGTCATAATATGTGGGTCTTTGGACATTACATGCCCAGGTGTTTACAGCCAGTAACTGGAAGATAAGGGAATGCAGAGTCTGGATCTTCTTAGTCCAAGACAAAGCTGTAGTCCAAATGAATCACTGTTTTTATACAGTGTAAAATAGTGCAGTACATATTGAAATGGTACCTCGGGTTTTTAAAGCAGTGTAGAGTTTTCTCTGGGCTCCCTCCCTCACTGCTCTCCTGCTGGTTCACAAGCTAGCTTAGCTATCTTTCCACAAAACTGCCAAGTGCCACACGCACGCACTGTCAGTAACTCGGGGTGTCTGTGTTCAATTCCTTCTTCTGGAATGCAGGTGAAACTGTGGCATCTAAAAAGCAGCCCGCTGGCATTATAGCATGATTCAGAGTAGTAGATTTAGTTGGCAGTGCTCCCTGCAAAGTTGCATGAGGAAAGTTATGACCTGCTTATTCATTTTTATTCTGTTAGAGCACTACATTAAACGGTATGTAAATACAGCGAGTGAGGAACAGCGCTGTTCTGTCTCTCAGCCGAGTGCCTTAGCCATTAGGGTGTTAACATCATGCTTTCTCCACATGATTCTTTTCCCCGTACCTCGAACAAAGTATTCCTGCCTGCAGAGTGCCCATCCTGCGCAGGAGGGGGATGAGTAGCCCTAGCTATGCCACCCTGAACCTTGGTGGTTAGGGGACTTCTGTAGGACATGTGATGGATGGATAGCAATTTGCTAGCTAAATATATACCTACAGAGGGAGCTAAACTAAAGTTATTTGCTCTTTGATAAGTAGGTTACTATGTTAAAGAGACACACTCTCTTTCCTCTCTTTTTTCTTTAAGTCATGGTGGCTG
The DNA here is from genome assembly GCF_000699145.1 of Aptenodytes forsteri. Lineage (NCBI taxonomy): Eukaryota > Metazoa > Chordata > Aves > Sphenisciformes > Spheniscidae > Aptenodytes > Aptenodytes forsteri. Next base: position 125,229 of record NW_008795243.1, on the reverse strand, counting down.
CTATGTTCTGTGCATAATTCCTTGCTGTACCTTGTCAATCAGCACAAGCCCTATCAAACCACACGCCTCTGTGGATACAGGCAGAATTCAGCTGCCTGTCTGTGTTGTTCCTTGAATTGAAAAAGAATTTAAACAGAAATTTGGTACCTAGCTTCCCAGGAGGCATATCCCCACGTTCTTGCAGATACTTCAGTAACTTTTAGGCTCATCAGGGAGTCAGGCTGTAGGCAGAATTTTTCAGCCCTCATCTCTGTGCCAAAGGCATGTGACTTTGTTCTCCCTCTTCTGTACTTACTCTCCACTTCCATTTGTCTGTGTTATACTGTTTCCCTCATCTCAGACCTCTTGGCACCTGCTACCTAAAACCAGTATAGTTCTTTCTGAGCTTTAAAGTAGAACTAAAAGCTCCTGAAAACGTGAGCTTGTAACGTGGAGTATGAGGCAGTACTTGCTCTAAATGACACTACTGACTTCACGTGATCAAGTGTGTACAGACCAAATTAGGCCTTTGGGAGTAGATCTGCAGACAGAACTTTTTAGCAGTGTGGTAACGGTAATTAAATCAATCCGCCTGTCAGATACCATAAGAAAAAAAGGGAAATTAGCTAACAAATTGGAAAAGAGGGTTACTTTTTGTTCAATTTTTATAACTAAATGGAAAAAGGCTTGCACTTAATTTTCACAGTTTAACAAAAATGTTCCACAAACTGAATGTCTTCTCCAGTAGATTACAGCTGGACCCAAACAACATCACGCTATACGTACAACAGCCTATCATATCTGTTTCTTCTCAGAATCCTAACTGTGATCAGACGTAGATGTGACACATTGCAGAGCAAACTGGGAAATACATTTTTGAAGTAAGCATACCTAGAACTGAATATGTTTTCAGCCCCTTTTTATAATGAAACTGATTGCACAAGAACAGGGACAGTGTCCCAGGCAAGGAAACAAGTATTTTAGATTTCACAAATCAAAGCTAATAGCTTACACTCCACTCTGTCCACTCTTGTTCTCCCAGGACCTTAATTTAGGATATATTCCACAGTGGTTCATTGCTGCTACTTATTTGCATTGCAGCCTGTCAGTTGAGACATTCCCTTTTATTTAGAAGGCATTAGCTACACTACTAGCTTAGAGCCTAATTTAAAGTTATTGTTGGAAAGGCTGCAAAAAAAACTCAAGCCCTGCTATTATTGTTCAAGCTCAAATATTGCATGTTCGCAGAAGTGGTCTGCTTAAATATTTTATTCAAATTTGCCTAGTCCCCTTGAGGTGCAAGCAGCCTAACCCTCTTGAAATTTAAATATTCTGCTTCTTTTCAAGTGTCCATTAAAATAAATGTAGACTTTCATATTAGAACATTTCATTTTGTAAAAGTTATGTCAAGCTTTTGTCAAGATTCACTTCTTTTAAAATAGATTTGTCATGTCAATGCAAGTACTTATTCTATTTCTCACCTTTAAGCAGGGAAGAAGTTTTTATAATCAGTAAAGAGATCAAAATCTACCTCTAGAGTACAGGGTCATGGTCAAGATACTAATACAGCTCAAAGACAAAATCACTCCACCTCTTTCAATAATGTTTTTTACATTTTCGTTTGGAATAGGAGTTCGTAAAGTGTAATTTACCTGCCACTCTTGCATATTGTAACAGTGTGCTTCTTAAAGGTACCTTGTGAAGAACTGTTTTTCTCTCAGGTTCTCTTCTGTGCACTGGATATACTACAGTATTTTGGACATGAGTGGAATATCAGTGTCAGAATTACAGCATATAAATCTCTCCTTCGATTGTCCTTAAGAATGATCCACAGAAAAAATGGTTCATCTGAGCTTTTGTTTCATCTATACGTTAGAAATAGAAGTCAAAAGGGAGAGGGGATTGGTAGTTTCCACCTTTACTGTCAGTGCAATTCACCATATACATTGCAATACACAAGAACTTGCTTTCTTCAGAGTGATTTTCTTATTTTACTGCATTTCAGTAATATAAAAAGACAGGACTATTTTATTCTTATGTCAATTATAATGTTCCTTTTCTCTTCTAGGCAGTGGCTTAAATCTGAAGACATTCAAAGAATATCACTTCTTTTCTATAACAAGACTCTGGAAAAAGAAGTAAGTTATTTTCACTGCAAATTCACTGTTGATTCCTTCTTTGCCTCATCCTAAGTGAGGCTTGTATCCTTTGCTTTTGTAACACAGAGCCATGGCCACAGCACCGCTCCTGCAGGGAGAAGTGCTCAAACCTTACAATAATATTTTAGCTCATTTACAGAAGAAATTTTATTAGTGTGATATCTGAGACTGCTTTCCTGTTTGTGGCTCTGAAGTTCACTTGAATTTCTTGACATTTTCATGGTCTTGCAGAAGTGGGAGGAGTTTTGATAGTCCAAATTTGATGTAACTGGAGCAAAGAATTCCTAAGTTCCATCACCTACATCCTCAAAAGGCATTTATCAAACTCTACTGGTTTTAATTTTTTTTTCTTTTGCCATGTCTCAAAGACTCCATCTGTAGTAATGATAGTCTTGTAATGATATCAGTTGCTCATTAGTTTTCTCCATATGCACTTGATGCTCACAGTCATTCTGGGGAAACAATACTATAAATGCTTTTTAAGAAGAATGCCTAGCTGTCTTGGACGCAACACACTAAATGTTCTTCTGACTAATACGTGTGATAAAACACGTTTGAGACATGTATGTACAGATGGAGTAAATGATATTGTTTCTAGTCCTTGGAGTAATGATCAGAATGAGAGATTCCTCCCTTTTAGGTGACTGTCATGACCACTAGCCTAGAAAGTCAGGCCTTTTCTTTGTTTTATGGCTTTGTAGAGCTTGAGTGTATTTCTACGTACTGACACAGCCTTGGCAGGAAGACTGGAGAGTTGCCTTTTTCTGCTTTCTCATAAGCATAGGGCAGCTGATAGCTGAACAGTTATTGCTGTCCTTCAGGGAAGTAAGGTTTGACCACAACTGGCTGCATAAATGAGTGAACCTGATGAGAATGGGGTAGAGGAAGTATTACCATACTGTGTTGACACTGTACAGCATAGGTGCAAGTATCCTCTGGGTCCCATGTGGTGGTCAAATACATATTTAATTATTTTTGTAGATATCTTTCAGTTCAAAGCATCTGAAATAATTTTCAGATTCTTTCACAGCTCAGCAGAATAGTGTTTTTATGGCCAGCTGCCAAAGGCATGTGTTGTATGCCCTTGGCAATGCATTAGGGTGAAAAAAGTGTCAAGGCTTTTTGAGGCTGTTTAGAAGATGGCATAAGAGAGAAGAAGCTAGACCTGGTGTGGTGTCATACATAGTGTTTAAAGGGTACACTGAGTGGATCAAAGGTGTGCCTAGAAGCACATTCAGATTTTAATGTGGGTGGTACTAACCGATAAATTCTGAAAGAGAACTTGAGAGAAAACCATCATATGTGCACTTTGGACAATCAGGGAATCAGGACTTGGGAAAAAATCAGGGAGCTAAGTTATTCGGCTATGTAGATGCTCCCTGTAGGAGTCTAACCTCTTTTAGACTGTAGAATGCTACGGAACGGTAAAGAACTAATTGTTCTTTTCAGATCTGGCTTTTTAACATCTTTCTTCACTGCCTTTCAATAACTCACCAGTACAGTCTTGACTTTAAAGAACTCAGTAAGAAGTCTGCTTTTGATTTAAACAGGGGCTTTTCAGGCCCTGTAGGACCTGAAAGTACAGCAAGGTAATAAAGCAAAATAATTATTTAACCTAAGGAGTGAGTTGCCTGACTTCATTGGGAAATGTCTGGAAAAGTTTGAAACACTGAAATGAATTTACAAGTGGGTTGGAATCTTTTGAGATTTTAACAGCAGCTCAAGGTCCAAAATTGTTGGACAAGACCATTAAGACACAACAAACATACTCAACAGGTGGAAGAACAAAACTTGCTGCAAATGTACCCATCGAACAAAGTCATATTTGTGCCTTGAAATTCAGTTAGGTATGAGATAAGAATTGCTTTTAATTTGTCATACAATTAAAAAGTGAAAAAAAGCTGTTGGGCTGCTAAACTCAATTTCTACATGTTCATGTAAGGTTTGGTGCACCAGTTTCAAGGGCAGAACTTGGCACTAAGCACAAAGACACAGCTGTGTGCTTGCAGTTAGAAAGCACAGCTGATGCACTTTCCATTTTATGAAGTATGCATTTTGAGCACTTTCTGAAAATAATCTTTGGTACAATTTCTTTTAATAATCAAGTCTTAAACTCTTACCCTTTGAAAAAAGCTTCGATAGGGTAAGTAACTTTAATAAGCCCAATACTTAGGTCATTTCCCTTTGAGTACTTAATTAGTTTCAATCTAGACAAATCTGTCTCAAATAGCAGAACAACTCTGATAAATATTTCATTGCTTGATTATTATGTCTCTAGACAGGCTAATTAGAGATTCATAAATAGATTTTTTTTCATGACAAAACAGATCAAATTGACTCTCTCCTAAGAATATCAAGTGTTTAGTAGTATCAGTGGACATATGAGGCCTTTTAACACAGACGTAAAATATTTTAATTGAAGTAATAATATAGCCCCAGTAAATATCAGTATGATTGCTAGCTATGCTGTTGGAAATAGAACGTTTATACACAACTGTAGCACAGTTTACTCTTTGCTCCTTTGTGTGCTCAGAAGTTTCCTGTCTAAATGACTGTTACGGGTTTTTTATAACTGTTTCAGCCCATTCAATATTGATTAATAACTGAAAATCAGTTTGGGGAATTAATGACTAAGAAACGGAATCGGCTAAGAACGGTTGGTGATTCCTAAAAATATTTTTAAAAACGCTTTCACCTTTTTTTTTAATTAAACTTTTTATGATGTATTTGGGATAGTCCTGTTCTGCAGAGGAACAAGACAAAACCATTTGACATGGCTGCTTCAGCTGTTCTTCAAGAAGTAAAAGGATACTATGCCTGATAATCCCTAGCCCTGTGTGAGCAGATGTGGAAGTCACTGAACAACAGGAAATTCACTGTTGCTAAAGACTGCCTATACATATCTGCATCTTTAAGCTGAAATTCCAGTTGGGTGATATTTTATCTGCTTTGGAAATTGTGTTTTTAACATTTGCTTTTTTTTCTTCCAGTATCGAGCAACTACTCTGCCTGCATTTAAGTATTATGTAACTTGTGCCTGTCTCATATTCTTCTGCATTTTTGTTGTGCAGATTCTGGTATTGCCAAAGTAAGTGGTATTTAACGTGTACTCATTCCTATGTGTATTTGCTCATTAATGTAAAAAATAAAGTTGTATAAGTAAAAAATTTTGGAATTGTCAGATTACAGAGGTCAATTCATGGAAATGAAATTGAACAGCGAATATAGAGGATTTCAGCCCATTTTCAAAGTTATGCTTGTTTCTAATTTTAAACGCTGTCAATAGCGTGGTGCCAAGCATTAGTATTAATTCTTCATTCATTGTAGTTTTTCTCTTCACATTTAAAAATGTGTGATGACGACAGGAATGAAATTCATATGTTTAAAAAAAAGTAATACAAGCTATAAGTCTGTGCAACTAAAATTACATGTAAAGTAAGTGTGACAATTGGACGTTGAAGTGGGACAAAATGGATTGCAGAATTTGGACTGTGATTAAATAAATTTATTTAACATATTACTGTGATAATACTGCTCTATTCAGCATGTAAACAGCATTACTATTCATAAAATGTCTCCTTTTAAAACTAATTTTAAAATATTATAATCAATGGCTGGAATAATTATTTTTATCAGAATTTATATATTATGAGCTAATTTATATTTGTGCATATAAATCAGCTATCTTTCTACCTGTGCATATACTAGAAAGGCTGAGAAAACTGGAAGACAGTTCCAATAAAGAATATTTTATTAGTCTTCTTAAAATGGAATTTTGCTGTTGATTGTTTACATAGTGGAAAGTTGACATTTGTTTTATAGCAATTGTTTCCAAAGCCAACACTGTATATTCCCTGTGATACAGTATTTCTTCACTCATAGTCTTTTCTCCTGTGCAGTGCTTTCAGGAGTAGTATTTATAACCTCAGTTGATTGATTGGTCTTGTGCTGTAGTACTTACCCACATTTTAATTCAAAGCCAGAAGGAACTGTTAGGTCATTGTAAATTGACTTTCCATACTACAGACTTGTTTTATAACATGTATAAAGTTTTATGGACTTCTGTTCAGATATTACAGCGTTTTCTTTGCAAAGGGTTTCCCAGCTAGTTTCTAACGTGGAGACACAAGCTGCAAAGGGACACTCCTCCAAGAGTTCAGCAGTATCCTGCACATGGTTCAGTCTGACTTTAGGCATTACTATTGCAAAATATGAAATTAAGATTCGTGACTAATTCTGTTTGTCATTTTGCATAATGAGTATATTTTACAAGCTCATACTGTATTTTGATTAGTACAGGAATTAATTCAGGGAAATTCATGGTTTGTGATATCCCAAAAACCAAACTTGGATCTAACTAGTCCCTTCCAGCAGTATGATTTATGAATCTGTTTTTATGTTTTTATTTCAGTCATGAAAATGAATCTAGATTTATCACCTATCATACACGTAGTAAGATGCTCATTTTGCTATATCCTTATTATGTCTCTTAAACCACTTGTGTAGCTCATTAAAATATATCAGATACTTGAAATTAGTGAACTCTAGGGAGCTGTGTTCAACTAAGGAAAGTGTCCTCCAATTTGTAAATACATATGCTTATATTACATGATGCGGGAGGGAGCTGTGTTCAACTAAGGAAAGTGTCCTCCAATTTGTAAATACATATGTATTACATGAAATACATTTTCTTATATTACATGATCTCTTTCTAACATCAGAGCAAAAGATACATATGATTTATCATTTTCATTACCAAAGTGTAAATTATCTTTTGGTCCTTTTATAGGGCTGCATATTAAATTGTAAAAGCAAGAATGTAAAATCAGGTATTACCAACATGAACGGTATTCAGCTTCACGGGGTCTGTGGATTAATTTAAGAGATGCAAAAATGGAAGACAGAAGGCAAGGTATTATACAGGCATCTGCATCTTTGCTGGAAAACCGGGAGCATTGCAAATTAAAAAAAAAAAAAGTTGAAAAATCACTAGTGTATGTAATCATCACAAATGTAGCTTAAATTGAACATACTCCAGTGCTGCAAATGTTATTTCCTCCCAGCAAAAAATAAATAAATAAAAAATAAATAAATCATAGTTTAGTCTAAAATTCTATCTAGCCTTTTTGTTTTCTTCCAAAAATTCTACAGGATTTTTAAATGGTGATTTAATGAAGACAGGGAGATAAACTACGTCTGTCATTGGGTTTTATTGATGCACTATTCCATTAATCTGGTTTTGCAGCAGTGTAATATCATTGATTTCTGCGCAGGCACACCACCTGCTGCTTTAAAGTAGATTTGGAGATATCTGATGGTGTGTAACATCCAGCAAGTTGCAAGTAATAAGTAATGTCTCCAAGATCACGAGACATTTATTTCAAGGCTGAAATAATTTATTAATGTTTTAATTTTCCCAGGGTCAATAAACTGATGTGGTGTTTTCGTAATGAAGTTTACACAAAGTGGTAAATATGACTTTAATCAAGTAAACAATATCTTGGGGTGAAATGTATCATGAAGAGTCAGTCTTTATTGTGACATTAAAATGGCAGCAAATCTTGATCATTACATTTCCTTGGAACAGGCCTTCAGTGACTCTCTAGCATTCTTGGTTTACCAAGGGACAGAAGTATCTCTAGTAATTCACGACAACCCTACGTTCTTTATTTAGGGAAACAGTCAACTAACATGGAATCGGTAGTGTTGTTTTTTGAAATGCAGACTGGTGAATTGATGAAAGTATATTCCTTTTGAACAGGAGTTACTTCTTGTGCTATTCGAGTGAGGGATTTGTTTGGGGCTACATTTAAGATTCTTCCCAAGCCTTCGCTCTCTGAGGCTGCTATGTTCAAGAAATTGTGTCCTTTTGTCCTGAGTCATGCCAAACTAACAATCACCTTGTTCTACCCGTGGAAGGTGGTTAGGAGGCCTTAACATAGTATTTCCTGTCAGGCACAGCTGAATTTCTTCATAGAAAAGGTAGCACTCAAAAATTTTGTCTGAAAGCAGGCTTGTAAAATATAAGACAGTGTAAACAAAAGAAAACCACCATTACTAGCTATTTTTCTGCTGTATCCAATTTAAAAAAAAAAAAACCTCATGTGGAGTTATAAAACTCAAATGATTTTTCTTGACACTGAAACTGCCATACAGTTAGTCTACATAGCCACTGAATCCATCAATGGCTTAGTGAAAGCATCAGTCAAATTAAGAAAGAAATAGCTACTATTAGATACCAAAAAAGTCTGAATTCAGTATTGCCTTGTATAATTGTCATTTGTAATTTCTTCATTATGATTCTATCACCTCAAGAGAATTTGCAATCAAATAGTTCAAAACATGAATGTTAATTACCTGGCAAGCTAAGGAAATTCTCTATGTCCCATTAAGGGACATGTGCCGTAAGTCACATATTTTCCTAAAAGTTACAAAAGTGTAGAAAGAATATGTTCTCTTCTCCATTTTTCAGTATCTTTATCTTCATAGTAAATTTTTATTTTTCAGTTAAAATGTTACCAACAAGACCTAAGTATGTATAAATACAATTTTTTTTTCCAATCTCATACCACCTGATAAAAATGTATTATTCAAAACAGATATTTACTGATGAAACCAGAAAAATATGAGGAGGACAGCCAAGATCATAAATTATTTAGACTTGGTACTATCTGAAGCCTGGGAAGTTCTCATATTGTTTCCTCAATTTTAAACTCTGTCCCTCTGTAGATTATTGTCAAGGGTTGTCCTGTCAGGGTTCCTGGTGGGGCACCGTAGCAGAGAGCAGACCTTTCAGAAATGAGGGCATTCCTTGAAGCATAGGAAGAGGCAGGTAGAAAGTTAGCTGGCTTATGGGATCCCAGGTGCACTTTTCACAAAATGGTTTGCCCAAATCTGTCAACGCAATGCATTTGGTGACTTGTGCAATGCATTCGATGACTCTACACGATAAAGGCGAGATTAGTTTACTGTAAAGACCTGTACTGGTTTTGTAATGTTCCAGTGACAAAAAATAAATGCATTCCTATGGTCGTTGCTCAAATGAGGCTTGTTTATGGTGGCACTTAATTTTTAGTATTTTGCTTCCCATTATAGCGTTTTCAGCCCACTTCTTTCCTTCTAGGAGCAGCATGAAACTATTTTGGCTTAGCCTACCTGAAACAGAAGTCCTGCTGTTCCCAGAAAATAAGGGGGTGTGGGGAGCAAGTCTTACAACTTTTTTTCTCTGTATTCACCACTCAACTCTGGATTCTAAGATACCGCTTTTCCTTTTCCTTATTCTCAGTCCTTTTCTCTTTGTCCTGATAGTCAGAGTCTTGTTCACCTTGCTAGGTAATTCTTTTTCTTGTGCCACCCCAGTAACATCATTGATCACGTAAAACAGCTACAAAGACCTTTTGTTCTTGCCTGTTGCCCGTGTGATTAAGTACTCTTCGCATAAGCTCTCCCTTCTGCCATGTTAATTTTATTTCCCTTGCTCTCCAGTTTCTCTCACAAACACCTTCATTTCTTCTTCTACAAGGATGCACTCCAAACTTGTCTCATAAGGCTATTCTTGTGTTGAATCATTTCTTAAGGTGTGCAGGCTCCTTTTTTGTATCCTTTGTATCAGAGAAAGAATAGCAATAGTTTGAAACGCAGGAATGGTTATTTGAATCTTACTGAAGGAGGACATATATGATTGGAAATGTTTATGCGTATGTAAAAAATAAGCCTGTTAATTATATTCCTTTTCTTTAATCTCTTCTGTTGCTTACTAGCTTTTAAATTCCTAAGAGTAGAGACTGTGGTTTTACATACACCAATGTACAGCTTACTGTCTCAGTCTCAAGAAATTCTTGGAGAACATGTACTCATAAGCAATAATGATTTTCAAATAACTACTAAAACCCCCATTATTTCAAGATTAATATATCTTGTGAATTGCCAGTTGTTTGGTTTTCATCAGTTGTTCACATCAGCCCAAAATCTGTTGAATACTTAGCATATAAGCAGTTCTCTGAATGATTGGCAGGGAAGCTCATAAATTATTCTCCAAAATGCTTTTAATGGCAGCAATATGGCATCAAATTGGTTTGTGAAGTTAATGCTTTTTTGTTCTTTCCTGAAAATAGCTTCTATAACACTGTTGTTGAAACAGATCAAAATGTTTTCCAATATTTGTACGTAATCTAAGGAAATTGATCCATAGAGTTCTACTCCTAAATTTTTAGTATTTTAGTTTCTAAAATGTATATATTTGAATTCAGATGGCATCTCTAAAGAACACAGATGTATGCTTTTATTAATAATGTATTTTAATTCTGACTCGTGTTTATGGAGGAGCTAACTTAACATGTAACATTTATTATGGTTTTGTGGAAAAAGCAAGGGATCTAAAACTTACTTCTAAAACATCATGCCAATATTTCTAGCATATAAGGTTTGATAAAATATTTACTGGTGCTCAAAGGAGTTGAGAGAGATTTTTTAATTCTGTAAAAATGTCAAATCTGTGGTTAAAACTGAAAGCAGATGCTCAGGTGAGGGACTTCATGACGGCATCTAGTTCCCTTGCTTAAACAACTCAGTTGGTCCAGAGCTTCTGATCTCCTCTTGGCATTCATTAAACATAATTAGGTCCCGCTGCATCTTTCCCTAGGCAGCCGTGCTAAGTAGCTCTCGTATGGTGCCTGATGGAGCAATTACGCTCTACTGTGGTATTCACATAGAGAGATTTCCACATTTGCGGGATGAATGCGTGCACAGATTGTTTCTGCATCCCTGTTTCTGTTTACTGAGTATCCAGTGATGCTATTTTGGCTAGACTTTCCTATTTATAAGACACAAGAAAAGGATGAGCTAGTACGCTGTGTAAGGATGATTTCAGGAAGAGTATAGGTTACTCAATTTTTTTTCATTTAAAGTCTGTTGTTGTTTTTTCTTTTCTTCATGTTGTTTAGTTTTCCTTCCTATCCTGTCCTCTGATATTTCAGAATCTACTGGCCAGCCAGTCAAATTTGATGCAAAATAGAGTTTTCGGAGGTGTTGAATCCCTATCTATTCATGAAATAGCAGTCACTACATTAGGGCCCTTGCTGACTGAGAGACTGCAGCATCACAGATATCACGGGTTCTCACTGCGAGACACTGAAAACTGGACATCATTGTCCCATGCTATTGCTTTTCCTAACTTTGCGGGGGAACGTACACTACCAACAAGTTTATTTTGTGTCTCTATTAGAGTCCTAAATTATAAAATCGACAGCATAAAAATAAAGCAATAAGGATCTTCTTTAATACAGGCTTTCTAGAGTAAAACCAAACCAAAACAAAACATTGCTGCTGTTAATGCACTCTGTCATTTAAATTATTTATGTGGAAATTATTATCTTCTCATGGTAATAGTTTCGCAAAGTGAGAGGTAAAGCCAGTTCAAGCATTCCTGAGTTGAGAAAATGGCAGGAAAAAGTCCTGTCATCCTGGTAAGGACTGGAATTGTTTTTCCATGGTGTTGATGTTTGGAAGTTGCAACTTGCACATGGTAATTTTTCGTATCATCAGTATTATACACCAAGAAAGGTCATGCTACAAATGTGTAACAGAGAAATTAATACATGTTTTCTTATTTCTCGTAGAACATCTATTCTTGGAATTTCATTTGGGGCTGCATTTCTCTTGCTTTCCTTCATTTTGTTTATCTGCTTTGCTGGACAGCTTTTGGTACGTATTCAAGGAAATGTAATCCAGTAATTAATGGTTTCTTTTAAATAACATGTTCTGATTTTGCCAAGTCACTCTACCTTTGCAGAGTACCGGTTAAATGAGAAAGGCTCGCACGCTCAGGCTTCTGAGGACATTGTTTTGTCCCTGTTAACTTACTATAAAATGTCCTCATTTATCTGAAAAACAGAAAATGCCAGTGCAGTGACTGTGTGTACCTACACTGATATTCACTTTCCCCCATGTGAAGCTGGATCCTCTGAGAGGTTTGCATTATCGTTTGATTGATTGTCTTTTCAAAATTTTTGCTATTCTGCTTACAGGAGGTGGCTCATCTTATGAGTCCTTTAATTTGGGGGACTGTGTATTTGTTTAAGTATTGTATAAGACCATTTTCTGAGTTTAGAGAATATTTCACGATAACAATTTAATTTGATATATAAAAATTCTATAAAGAAATTCTAATTTTGCCATTGAGTGGTCCAGGTGTTATTGTAATGCCTATTAGTGTACCAAATAATATGCTGAATTTGAGAACTTAATTTAATTCAAGATTTGGGCAAACCTTTTAGCATCTCACAATATAATTTGCAAGTATTATTGTCCTCCTTTCAGTCATTGTCGAATAGATCCAACATATAACTCCATCTAGAACAAGGTATTTCAGGGTTTGTAAGAAAGTGAACACAATTCTAATTTGGCATGTAATCTAGAATAAAACTATCTGTATACTTCACTTAATCCCCACTTCTCCTTCTCTATCTTTGCATTTTTCCACAAGCTCCCATGGAGAAAGCTGAGAAAAAGAATTTTTATAAAAAAGCAAAACATGCACATGGGAAAGACAATTACATCACTATGTAGTAAAACAGTAAGAAAAGGTGGCCTGGCAGTTGAAGCAAGAAACAGAGGAAACGGGATTTTATAATTTCTGCCTCTTCCCTTGTGAGGCTTGTAATTAACCAGGACATGCTTTTAAGAAAATGTAATTAATCTACATTTCAGTTGTCTTTCCAATAAGGTAGGGATGCTGCCGCTGCTCAGGAATTAATCTGAGATATAATGCAACAGTACTTTTCAATATTTTAAATCCTTGGAGTGAGGTCCTAGAGGTATTGCTATTACTTAACAGCAAAAATTAGTTCTCATGTAATGTCATGCTTGATTGCTGTTTTTTATTGACCTAAGAGTAAAATGATGGAGTCAGAGTACTGCTGTTGAATAAGCAAATTAAAAAAAAAAAATTCCTTCAAGGAAAAGCTAGCCTTTTTCCTGTAGGAAAGAGGTGCCAATGAAATGGTACAAGAAGTGTTGGGACATACACTGTCCTGGGGCTTTTGTTTATAATGTAGCTTAGGAGGCATACAAATGTATTTTTCTGCATTTAAAGGGATGGCTAAGCAAATATCCCAAGTCAGAGTTGAGGAGTCATGCCACTTTAATAATGTCTAACACCTACTTTCAATGCTGTTTTTCCTATGTCTTGTATGCACTGTAAATACTTCCCAGAAATGGAGACCTATTATTGCATTTCTGTTGACTTGCGAGATGTCATGTTCTAACATAAATAGCTTGAAGAGGAGCTATTTATGTCTATGTCTTTATGAGTTCAGCTGCTCTAATGCAGAAGCTATGCTGCTAAGAAGCCTTTCAGCAAGTAAGTAATGACCATAGTTGATACAGCGCTGTCTTTCCTTCACAAGCATGGACGTAGTTCTGTAAGGTGATGGATGAGAGGCAGCTAACAAAAGAGGCAGTAGGTTTATCTTTCCCCTGTCCTCTCCCTAAGATTTCTTCCTTCATGTCAAAGTCCAAGAATTGTTTTGCAGCTTTAACCACAGTGACACCCTCTGTTATGTTACGGTAGCATATCCATTGCAGTATCTGACCCGTAACTGTAAATGCTTTCTTTCTAGAAGAAAAAGCCTGAAATTCTCAAGCAAACAAATATCAATATCTGAGTTTTAACACTGTAGTGTCAGTGTTAACAGAAATCAAGCTTTATCATCCTAATCCTGATTGGGTTTGGGTTTGTGGTGGTTTTTTTTTGCCAGTGTGGGTTTTTCCCACCTCTTTTTCTAAAAGGGTACATTTTGGATTCCTGTGCAGAACGCACGTAGTAAATGTGGATGTGCTTGTATGTACACACACCTGCACATAATTACAGAGTTTAAAATCACCAAATATCTCTCTTCTAAAAATGCACAAAAAAAGTAGAGAAGTTTTTGGGCCTGACTGACCCTGACAGATGAACTGTGGTGGGTTTGCCTTGGCTATGGGCCAGACACCCACCCAACTGCTCACTCACTCTACCTCCTCAGCAGGACTGGGGAGGAAAATAGGATGAGAAAGCTCTTGGATTGAGATAAGGGCAGGGAGATCACTTACCAATTACTGTCATAGACAAAGCAGACTCAACTTGGGGAAAATTAATTTAATTTATTGCCAATTAAAATAGATTTGGGTAGTAAAAAACAAAAACAACACCATTCCTCCCCCCTCTCCCAAACTCAGCTTCACTCCTTCATTCCAGACTCCTCTACCTCGCCCCAGGCAGCACAAGTGGGGATGGAGGGTGGTCAGTACATAAACATTTCTCTCTGCTGCTCCTTCCCTTCACACTTTCGCCCTACTCCAGTGTGGGGTAGGCTGCAGTTCCTTCAGGAACATCCACCTGCTCCAGCATGGGTCCTCCATGGACTGCAACGTGGACATCTGCTCCAGTATGGAGCACCTCCTCCTTCTCCTCCTCCAACCTTGGTGTTCCTTCTGCTGTTTCTCACTCTTTTTGTTCCCTCCTCCTCTCTCTGCCCAACATTTGCTGCCCTTCCTCACCCAGGCTTTCCCCAAGGTGCCCACCCATGGCTGAGGGGCTCAGCTGTGCCCTGTGGTGGGGCCATTGGAGCTGGCTGGAACCAGCTGTGTCTGGCACGGGGCAGCCCCGGCCGCTCCTCACAGGGCCACCCCTGCAGGCCCCACCACCAACCTGGGCACCTGCACCTCGTACATAAACTTGCAGTAGCAGTCCAATATTTACATGACTGTTACGAGATTTATAGAGTGGGACCTGTAGTGCCAGCAAAGACAGCAAAATCTAAGTTCAAGTTAGGACACCTGGCTGTCACTGCATTCTGCGCTTGTCTCAATACTTTGACACTTTGCCCTCTCAGTCTCCACCGGTTATAAATGGCTGTCGCCACCGCAGAGTAAGTCACACACACCAACTTTGAACAAGTTTCTCTGTATGATTTTCATTTCATTGGTAAATGAAAAAAAAACATCCAGACTGTAATGCTAAAATTACTAGCTCTTCTGGAATTTAATTACAACATTGTAAGAAGAGATTTATGCTCACTCTTTCACTCTGAGTTTATTATTAGTTGATTTTACTGTTGAGCAGCACTGCAGCGCGGTCCAACTCAATCTGTTGTGGCGTGATAATATCAGCCATTAAATAAGAATAGGAATGTTTCCATCAAATGGTGCAGCAAAGCAGTAGCACAAATAACGAGGTTACAGACTTCCAGATCCTGCCTTTGCAGCGTGTCATCCCCTGCCAGTCTTGGGCAAACAAGCTGAGGGCAGGGAGGGCTGACAGTTCGCACAGAAACAGCCGTTTGCCCATAGGCATTAAACCTTCATCAATCCTAGCTAAAATTGGTGTGTGTCCTGAAACCTGAAATGGATTTATATCTGTTATATTCTGACTACTTCTTTGTGCCTATGCATTTTTTTTACCTTTTTGTTTTACTTTTTTAGATAATCACAGTATTCAGAGTTAAATGTTAAGCTCATGAGTAATTTTGGTCTTAAAGATCCTTTTTGACTTATATTTTCATATCTTAAATGTAGGCTATTCTTTTTTATTAATTTTGAATATTTTCTTTGAATTTTCCTTGACAGTTTTCCTTCCCAAATTACATACAGATAAGAGGACAGAGATTGTCCTTTAGCTCATATATTTTCTGTGTCTTTTCTCTTTATCTTCTTGAAGTATAGACGAGTTCACAGAATGAGTGTGAAATGCCTCAGACCCGGTAACTGTTAGATGTGTTTTACCTCCTGATGTGAATGCAGGGAAGCAGAGATCTGGTTACCTAAATGATACATTGGAAAATGTAATGCAATCAATAGAAAAAAACCACAGTAAGCATGTAAAGGGTAGATCTCTGTGGTAGCTGAGGTAGCCTGCCGAAGAAGTATTAGTCTCAAGCAGATGTTCTTTGTGCATTGATTCAAATACTGTCTCAAAAATTTCTTTGCATTACCTGGGACATGCATGCACTTAATTGATACCACATACTCTTTGTGCCAGTTATTTTCCATTAATATGAAATGGCTTTTTGTTGCATATGTTTATACCTTGCAAACCTGTTTAGCTACTTTAGCTAATAAGGAAGATTAGAAGTAAAAACATTTCTTTCCTGCCATCTCATCTGAACATGTTTATAGTCTCTCTTAAATACCCAGTTGAACCGTGGAATTAGCAGAATACAATACCAACAAAACAAACATCAGAAAATAACGCTCCACAGTTGAGAAAGATGCTCTGATTTGAGGTCACCGGAGCATCTAACAAAGTGCAGCCAGTATGTGAACAGTCCTGTCCCTCCTAGAAGAGAGCATGTTCTTTAGTAGTTGCATTACACCACACCGCTGTATAAAGTGTGATACACAGTCTTTACCTTTGTTTGCAGGGATTTGTATTTTACTCTAAAGCAATTGGCATTGGTACTTAACAGTCAGAAAGACTGTGTACACTTAAGATACTTAAAAGCTCTGCGAGGACAGGAACATCAGCACCAGCACTACTTGGAAATTATTTTCAACCTGAAATCTTACCTCTGATGTGAGCGTCTCTCTTAATGCAGATAGGAATGAAAGATCAAGGCCCTTCAGTTTCTTCAATAGTAAGGCTTTGCTTGTAAAGATTAAAACAGGGATGGGGGAAGGCAGGGAGAAACCAGAGAGTCACTTTGGCACCTACAGCAGGGTCCATGAAAGAGGCTCATCAAACCTAAAAGTCATTCTGATGAGTCTCTAGCACAGGCACTGCAACAGCAAATCCATCATCACTAAGTACTATGTTCAGACTTCAGGAACTGTTAGAAATTTACTGATTTCAGTAACAAAAATCCCTCTCCTTGCTCCTTCTTGAGTTATATGTTTACGACATGTTATATGATTGTGACCAACTGAAGAAGTTGCCTAACCTGGTGAAAACCACAAGTTTCTTATATCTGTTGTGCCGATAACTTCTCTTTTAATATTTTTTGATGAGTGAGACTATCTTGAATTTTTTTAAAATCCGGCAATGCTGCCTTTTAGTGTCTTTGCCCAAGATGAGATTGTAAGTTACCTCCAAATAAAGAGATATCTGAGTGTGCTTCCTAATAGCAAGTCCAGTATGCAAACGTTTTTCCCTACGGTTAATTAATAAGAAGGAAGAAAGCAGAGAGCATCCAGATTGTTTTGAAGGTTCTTTTACATGTGTTACCTGAGAGGTGATATCCATGATGTTTAAGTACCACATTATGGTCACAGATCAGGGCTCCTGTTGTGTGAGGGAGTTTTTGGGTGGTAGCGTCTTACTTGGAGATCCAGATTTGGTCAACGTAGAACGTAGCATTCAGAACTCCTTCGTCTAGTTCAGTGCTCTGAACACTGTCTTCAAAAAAGTCATTCAGGTTTGCTCTTTCTCAAAACCAGTGGCTCTTTAAATATTTCATGTGAAATAGAAAAACTTTGATGGGAGGGACTGAGAAGGTCTTACCTTAAAATAGCATATAACACAGCGACTGTACATTTTCTTGAATGAGGAAAGCAGCACAGGAAGTACCAGGACTGAAGTCTTGAGTGCCTAAAGGCATATTTATATGGCTCACTGCTCATTCCTTTGAATGAGACGGTTGAAGTGAAGCACATGGCCATTTTAACGTTACCCTTTGTGAAGGATAATAAACACTGCAAAGTATGGTGAACTTAAAAAAGTGATACCAACTTTAGTCTTTCCTGTTATTTCTTTATTCAGGGTTCTAGCTTTTGTCAAACCAGTTGTATCCAATACAAGTTGAGTAGACTCTTCACCTGGATGCATTTTGTATGATTCAAAATGCCTGGCTTAGATTTACAGGTGCCACCATGGAGTTCAAAAGCTTGGTGTTACAGTACTCATTTTAGAAGTACTTTGGTCCTTTTTATCAACAATAGGACCATTAGAAAGTATGTAAAATGTAAGCTTGTATCTCTGTACAAAAATCACCCTTCTCCAAGCTTAGGTCAGTGTCATCGCTGTCAGCCAGTTCTTTGGATTTGAACTTTGGTGTCTTCTTCAAGTCTGAGTGAAAAAGAGCACGTGGAAAAAATTGAATTTTGGAGCTTTTTGTTTCTCTTGATTTCATTCTTTGTAACATCAGTATTAGTAAAATATTAAGTTGTATTTGAATGCAAAATGAAAAGAACAATAATAGAACTATAGAAAATGTGATTCACTGGCTTTCTGTAAATAAGAGGTCTTCAGTCCAGGTGTTCCAGCCTCTGCTAGCATGTGAAGGAGAAGTGTGACAGCTCTTGCGACAGTGTCTTTCATCTACAACATAGCTGTCACAATTAATTCTTGCACCAGTTCCTTGATCTCACTCAGAAAGACAGCATTCATTTTGTTAAATGCTGAAACAGGTTTTTGTGTGTGGAAAGACAACACAGGATACATTTTAATAACCTGAATATTCAAAATAAGTTATTACTCACTATCATGCTGAGCTGTCATATCAGATTTAACATGTTCAGATGAAAAGATAATACATTAGTCACCTTTCATACTACAAATACCTATTATTTCTAGTTGGTAAATGATAAACACTGAACGATATTCTGCCAGCTCTGCTTAGAATAAACACAGAAGCTAATGCTACTGAGATCTGATGTCTTACCCTTCT
Organism: Aptenodytes forsteri; assembly: GCF_000699145.1. NCBI lineage: Eukaryota > Metazoa > Chordata > Aves > Sphenisciformes > Spheniscidae > Aptenodytes > Aptenodytes forsteri. Next base: position 106,451 of record NW_008795243.1, on the reverse strand, counting down.
TGCATGCTTTCTAGAAATGATTACTTTCTTCCTTTCATCTCATTCTCCATTTTCTTAAGAAAATTGCAAATGAGACATAACATTTACAAGAAAAAGTGTTTGACGTAAGCTAATGAATCAGCAAAATAAACCTGCATAGTTCTGCCAGTGCTATTAAGAGTCTGAATTTAACCATCACCCCACCACTCCAGTTCTGCTTCCAGGAGTTCCCTAAATTTTCAGCAGTCCTGAACTGCTACAGTTGTACTATATATGGACTGGATTTAGACTGCTCAAAAGTGAAATGAAGTTCAGCAAATCTGTTAATTCACATAGAGAATTACTGATCAACAGTGTATTCTTTCATGTTTTCCAAGGAATTTCTACTCAACGGTTTAAAGATTTTTAGCGTGAGTCAGGGGTTTGTCACAAATTTTCCTTTCAGGAGCCTCATTGGCTTAACCTATGTAGGCTGTGCTCTCTGCTATTAGGGAGACCTGTCATCTATTTAACAAACCAGGTGGGCATGACAGATGTACCAAATAAACAGTGGTCTTTCCCCCTCAGAGCTGTGCATTAAACAGCCTGTCAAGAAATGCATCACTGAGTTCTGGTGTGCTTCTGTTTTACAAGTGGAAATAACTATACAACTTCATTTTTGAAGTTGCAGTCTAACAACACTCACATTTTTCTTCAGGTCAGAGCCAGCAATATCTGTAATTTTAGCAATAGCAGCTGGAAGAATGGAATCTCTTTATTGATTAATCACACTGGCTGAATGATACATTGTTTCCTGAATTTTATTTTATTCTTTTCTTAGTGATAAACTTGCCCAGAGAACTTTTTTTTTTAAATGGAATCAGAAAAATAGCTTTTTAAAGAAATGTAGAAAATCAGTCCAATTAGTTCCTCCTTGCTAAAATGCATTAGTGAAGTCAGGTGATATTGATCAAAAATCTTGTAAACAAAGGAAATTTAGAATTATTGCAAGGAATTTTGGTACAGAAGTTACATAAGTCTGTTCAAAAGTATACAGGTACTTGGAAAGCAATAAAGCAGTCCTCAGTGATAAATGCAGTTCTCAGCATGGACGTTATCCTAAAGGCTTTCCTTGAACCGTATAGCTCCCTGTAACATAATTCAGAAAGGACAACATGATGTACTGCCTTATCTATATAATTTCTTGTCCGCTTTATATTCCTTGTACTTTTTCAGTGTTCCTGCCTAGTTTTGTCCCTAATCCAACTTAAACTATTCCAGCTACTTCTAAACTTCCAAGAAAATCACAGAACAATGTAGTCTTTAGGATAAGAAATTCCAAGAAAAGAAGCTGATGATGAAAATAAATTGTCTGGCCTAAACCAGATAAATTTTATTATGAATTTTACTGTTGTAGTAAAGCTCCAGGTGTGCTATCACAAAGGCAAAGAGTAATTTAAGGCATGATTTCATGATTGTTTTAATTTGCCATAAATCCATGCTCCCTCATTAGGTTTTAGGCAGACTAGACAGATAACTGAATGATCATTTTCACACAGATCCATTCCCTGCATCCAGTTGAACACTCCCCTTCCGTAGCAACAGCAGCAATCTTGGCTTTGTGCTTTTTACTTTATTAAAGTGGCAAGGATGACAAAACTTTTCCAAAGTCTGCATGTGGATTCAAATTATCTTGACATTTGCTATGTACTTAGGGGTGGAGACAAGGTTTGGAAGTTCAAAAAGGCATTTGAGCAGGAATTTCTTGCTCAAAAATGCACATCTCTTGAGTTTATGTGGGGTTTTTTTAATGTCCATCCTTGAGATTCTGATTATTGGTTTGACCTTCCTGAAACTGACTTCATTCAGTCAGAATCTGCCCAATCCAGTATGCAAAACTCCCTGTCATAAAAGGAAACAATATGTAAAAAAAGTCTAGATATACAGTGGACTTGTCCAAATAGTGTGTAATTGGGAGGGAAATAGTTATGTGCAATATGACGAAGACCTTCATGTAAACTACATCACATGTGTTGGGTAATAGTGCCGTGGTTATTGAACCTGAACTAATAGGTAAGTGCTGTGAATTAAGTCCTATATTTGGTAGTTTTTAGTGCTTGAGTTCTCATTTCAGAGAATTCCTGTGCTTGTATCTCTGCTGATTGCTGTGGCTGGGGTGAAAACCATATGTAAAGTCATCTCTGATAATATTAAGTAAATAGAGAAAATGAGTTGATAAAAAGCGAATACTTTTGTGGGACTGTCGTGTTCCTGAACTTTTCATTGCCTTTTTTACAGAGGTTTCAGTATAGCTGAAATTGACATTTGGAAAGGGCACAAGGTGCTTCTAGGCAACCTCATCTCCTTATTGCTAAAGTTTTGGGAAAATTAATATTTACTGGATGTGCCACAAATTGTTGTTTATTCTGTGTAAGCATCTTGTGCCTCTAGGCACTATGCATGTATGAATGGAGGCTATTGCAATGTGTTCTTGGAAGCAGGTTAAATGAGTCAGAGTTTTTTACTGTTAATTTTTGCCATTATATAAGAAAAAATTTCTATTCACTAAATACTCTTTGTGTCAAATTGTCAGTCTGATTGTTGTCTGAAATGCTTATTTGTTTTCTAAATAGTTTTGGGGAAGGTTGATTTGCTTTGCTGAGTTACCTTTCACTTAAAACGAATTATCAAACAAATCTCCAAACCAATGAAAGAAAAACCCAGAAACCCCACTATTTTGTAGACTGCCAGGGATATATCTATGTATACAGCCTTTATCCTGCATGAGGAGACCTCTGTCTCTCTGTCAAAGACTTTGCAGAGTCCTTAATTACATTTTGAAGTTTCCAGAAGCTACTAAATATTGCTCTTTCAATTGAGGTGAGGGAGGTCAGTTTGTTTGCTTGTTTTTTACTGATATTAGAGGTAATGACACTGCTGTCAACTCTGTATTTGCTATTATTTTTAAAATATATTGAATGTTTAATAAGGTACTTGCAAATTGTAATTATTTAACAGAATTGATATTGTGGCAGATATTTTAACTAAATTTGCATTTAGTTTCATGTATAATCATGATCTGTAATTCTTACGAGATTATAATAGTTGAATACTTCTGTACAAAGTCTCAAGATTAATGCTGCCCTCAATCTTGAGCCTTCTTAATTCTACCCTTGTTTATAGTAATTAAATATACTGAAGTTATTTTTGTTTTCTCTTTTTTAAACTCTTTGCACTTAGCAATGTAGCAAGAAAGCATCAGCTTCGTTGTTGTGGATCCTGAAATCATCTGGAATAATTGCAAACCGTCCTTGGCCACGGATCACTCTTACATTGACAACCACTGCTATAATATTAACTATGGCTGTATTCAACATGGTAAGGGGAAAAGGGGTAATTTTTCTTGGTTTCTTTGTTCTTTTAAGATCCTTTTTTTTTGTTCAGTATTTGATTAGATGTCAAATTTATGGCCCATGGCTATGCCAGGAACATACATGATAGTGATTGCCAGAGACAGAAATGTAAAGCAGAGCAACAGAAAACATAATGTATAATGGGGACCTCTGCAAACAGGATACTCAGCAAGAGCTCGGATCTTGGCTACGTTTATTAAAGAAAAATGTAATTTATAAGGAATAGAAGATAGTTAAATCACAGGTTTGAATTGTTCAAATCCCTTGCTCATCTATGCATTGCTTAGAAAGACAGAGTATGGCTCAAAGAATGAAGTATCTCTTCACAGGTTATGTGGAAGACTGTGCGAAACAAACTAAGCTTTATTCAGATTTGTGATGCTCCTCTGCTGATCACAAAATGATCATAATGTATACATTATTGAATTTCACATGCTTGTCTTTTTTTTTTTTTTAAAAGGAAAAAAATTCAAAGTTACATCGAAACTTCAAAAGTACTGAACTACAAGTTTGTTAGGGTTTACCTCTACTTTAGGCATTTCCACCTGTGCTTTTCTTTTCTCTCCTAATAGGGAAAATCCATGTAATTCTATTATGCTTTTGTAACTATAGCAAATACAGAGTAGATCTGTCATTAGTCTGCATAAAGCCTGAATCTTAATGTCTTCATTTATTCTGAAGGATGTGTTGGCTAATGGGATGAGCCATATATGGGATCAAAAAACTTCCCTTGTTTTGCCCTATTGGCTGAGCCTGGTTCTATTTGTAAACATGTGAAAGTGTTCCAGCTCAGTTCTGTATCTGCAAAATGGGAACTGTAATATTTATTTAGGTAATGTTTTCATTGCAACATTAATGCATAGATATTAGTCACATTTCAAGTGAGAGATTTGCACTTCAGTGCTTTTGAAATTGCAACTCTAGCGCTTCCTTGAGTTGCTGGTACTTTTGTTACTTGAGGTTCAGAAAGGACTTAAAGATTGATAATACCCACACTGTTTTATTTTGTTTTCCCACAACATTTCAGGGGACCCTTAGTCAATCATTTGTTACAGTAGGTACTAAACTTGTCAGAATCATGTAATCATGTAATGTGGGCTTTTAAATGTGAAAACTTGAAATTTCTTGTAGAACCTTCTCTCCATTTTTTCTATTAAATGATCCTAGTCTTGTTTTTGTTGGTTTTCTTTTCAGGAAAGTAGATATTTTCCTTTCTTTCTCCTGCTTTTTTTTTAAGGAGAGGAGATAGATAGACTCAAAAACAATTCCATATTCACGAATTTAAAATTCAGCTAATTGAATTTGGTGTTTAAGGCTGGAAAATGAGAAAATCAGCTCACTTTTTAGCAGTGAAGGCAGTTAGCAATGGGAACAAATTAAGCTGAAAAGTTGTTGATTCTCCATCACTTCTTGTCCTTAGCTGAAGACTATATGCCTTTATGAATGATAACCTTTAGCCAAGCACTTCTTGTCCTTAGCTGAAGACTATATGCCTTTATGAATGATAACCTTTAGCCAAGTTCAAGTTATTTGGCATACTACAGGACAAATCCTGGAGAAGGAGTAGCTTGTAAAATGTAGCTCAGATTAGACTTTCTTTTATTTTGAACTATATAAGTGTATAAGGGGAAATGAAATAACCTACTTGGGTTTAAAGTATACTTTGAGTTAGAGGTCATGCAACCATGTGGTTAGTTATTAAGCTAAAAAGTGTAAAAGAAGATACGGTCAGCAACTGTTTTTTCCTTAGACTGAAGTTCTACTACTGTGTACAGCCCACTTCAAATTTGGCCTTCAACTAGTAAAAGACATTTTAGCAAAAAAGCAGTTGTTCGGTACATCATTTTTAGAAAAAGTTCTTCGTTTTATTGGTTCAAGTCCACTTTTATGTGGACTGAATGTTACAGTAAAACTTAATAGGTTGTATTTTAAAGTTTTTGTGCCTTATCAGTAATGACTGCAGTATTACAAATAATCATGTTCCATGATATTCATGAGATGATAATTTTAAGTATAATTCCCACCTTGAAACTAAACCTTAATAGTTTGACTTGCAAAACTGACTTTAAATGTGATTGTGAAATTTGCATTTCCTTAATATTAATAGCAAATTGTGGGAGAGACTCTGAAGTATCATTATTATATCTCCAAGCAACATGTACTTAATAGCAGAGTCCATTAACTGCATTTATTTCTATGAACTCTTTCAGTAGAAAAAGGGAAAATGTAGCCATTAAGATTTAATGGAGATAAAAAGCGTCTAGCCATCCCACACCTAATAAATCATAATTAAGACCAAAATGTCAAATAAAACTCAGTCTTTATGGTCAAGGGACATTAGAAAAGAGTGGGGGTGCAATTTTATTTCAAATTAGCTGTTTCAGCAGACAACTGAATCTAGTCTTCATGTTTGAGCGGTATATAGTCATGATCAGTGGAGGGAAGTTAAAAAACAGCTAATGTGACATAAGTATCAAATACTTCTTAGCTGAAGGGAGAGGGTGACTAATGCTGCTTCCATTGAGCGTTAGATCTGGTGCCATATATAGAGCAGGGCAACAATCAATGGCTGAGGAAAACTGTTTTTGCAAAGCTGACCTGCATTAAACCAAACATGAGGAAGTATATTGCAGGGAACAATCCAGACATCTCAGAGAGACAGTAGGACTGCATGACTGCAAAGGGTTGGTTCTTGGAAGCTGAATGAATGACTGTATACAATACATCAAATGATTGTGCCTCACAGTCCTCTGGGATTCATGAGATCTTAAGGAACATGGCACAATGTAAGAGCCCTGGAACAGCTCTTTGTTTCAGTGACTTCTGCATCGAATGCATGAACAGTTCTTGGCACAGCAACAGGATCTCAGGGCTATACTGTCCCAGGAAGGTGCCCTAACTACCAGCTTTCAGATTCAGGGTCATAGAATCACAGAATCATAGAATAGCTTGGGTTGGAAGGAACCATTAAAGGTCATCTAGTCCAACCCCCTAGCCATGGGCAGGGACATCTTCAACTAGATCAGGTTGCTCAGAGCCCCATCCAACCTGATCTTGAGTGTTTCCAGGGATGGGGCATCCACCACCTCTCTGGGCAACCTGTTCCAGTGTTTCACCACCCTCATCATAAAAAATTTCTTCCTTCTATCTAGTCTATATCTACCCCCTTTAGTTTAAAACCATTACTCCTTGTCCTATCGCAACAGGCCCTGCTAAAAAGTTTGTCCCCATCTTTCTTATAAGCCCCCTTTAAGTACTGAAAGTATTGTGTTCAGTTTTGGGCCCCTCACTACAAGAAGGACATTGAGGTGCTGGAG